>NW_009190295.1:0-9520 GCF_000690835.1 Fulmarus glacialis
CGGAGCCCTAGGCCCGCCGGCACCTGCCAGCTCATAAGGTTGGTGTAACTGGCGGTATCTAATCTTGCCTCCGGCCACCTCCCAGCAGGGCAGCTTGGTCACGCTCCTGGGTGGTCCCTCGAGAGGGAAATGGGCAACGTGGGAAGCTTTTTAATGTCGTCTCCTTGCTTTAATTTAAAAAAACATATTTTAGCGTGTGGATGTTTTGTGACCTTCAGGCTTTCACAAACTATTGGGAGGTCATTTGTAAGTGTAATGCTGTAAGGGCGTTCAGGTTTGCCTGAATCCTGTAGTGATGGTGTTCGGCCTTGTGTTCTTTTTTATGTGAGGGGAAACTGTTATGTTCATATTTTGTGTGTGCTGTTTCTTTTCTTCCATATCTTGGCACTCTCAGTGTGTAAGTCTAGTGACTGGTATTATGTTATTAATTAATATGTGACCATTAAAACAGGGAATATTTTTTTAAATACACCCAGAATGGAACCACATAAATAAATAAATTGGAAAGCTATAAGGAAAATCAATGCCCAGCCCAAAGTATGGGCTTCTCCCAAATATACTATGAAGTTCTCTGTAAGTGTGTGTTCATATACATGTTATTAGGTATAACAACAGCAGCATGACAGGAATCATATCGATGTCTCAGACTTTTTAAAAATAATCTGTAGCATTTAAATTTAATAATACTCTTAACTGGAAGGGTTTTTTTGGTCTGATCTTACATATAACTGTCTGTGTGGTAATCATTATTGCCAATACGGTTTGAATCTTCGAAGTTTATGCTTCCCTCTACCCTCACTGCTAAAGAAGAGGTAATTGTATAACAATTTCTGGTGGTATCTTTATAACCGCCTGGACAGGTGATCCCTAAAGACTTTCTTTAAAAAGTTACTTTCTCCTCTTGCTAGGTCTCAAGCTATTCTGAGATAAACTAGCTAGGTGACTGAGACGTACTGCTAGGAAACTTAATTCCGTGGAGCCTGCACAGCTGTGTGTGACATTAAAATTGCAACTAAGGTGGCAATTTTGATAACTGGGTGTTCCTCGAATTATGATAGATTTGTAGTGTTGACTTATTGCTCACCACTATATTAGGAACTTACCTGATGTATTATGAAGACATGAATCCTGTCCAAGAGTCTCAAACATGATCTCCTAAACTCTAGAAGAGAAACTCTCTTCTATATTGCCGTTACGACAAAACACTCATTGTTTTTTGTCTTCTGACTTTTACTTTGCTATGTAATTGGACAGGCATTGCACAACTTGAAAAATAGTATGTGCTATTCTCGAAGGGTTTTGCTACCTCATGAGTCCTCTTTCAGACAATGCTTTAACGTATTATTTGCGTGGCTACTGTTTTAAAGGGGCATTTACAGTCATAAGGAGAATGACTTCAGTTAAAGTGATACAGAGGGTTATTATACTACAGCGGTTCAAGTTATTCTAGGAAACTTCTGCTACCACTCTGCAAATACTTAAATTTGTGTGAATGACGAATTGCAGGAAATGCATGCTTCTTGCTTCACGCACAAAACAAAATGTGCTACGTGTTGGGCAGGTGTCTTAGAACAAATTTTCTGATACAAGATTCAGGTAGCTACCTGTACAAAATATGAGAGGAATAAGAATTCTGCATTTCCAGTATGTCACAAGTTTGTTTGTTTGGGCAAGGAGACCACAGATATATTCTATCTGTGAGAAGAAAGAAGACCTCTTTATCTGATGATGAATGGATACTTCTACTATAGTTAGTGTAGGACAATAGACTAGATCATACAGATTGTATGCTTATTAACTTTGTAGAAACTCTCAGGCATTTTGAGAAACCTAGTTTTTCTTTGAGTAAATACTGCTGTTTCTACTCCCTGGGTGGTGATTTTTATGTAACCACAGTAACTCTAGGCAGTTCATCTGAAAAATCAAATTTTAGCAAGATGCTTTGTGTACCCTAATTCTTCTGCTGATGTTTCACTTTAACAATGCTAACCTTGGTCTCAAATCTAGCTTATAATAGTTTATCACTGAAGCAAACAAGTGCTTTCGGTTTGTTGGTGTTTTGTGATGAAACTTTTTAAAATGAACACTAGAGTTAGTGCTTCCCTGTTGCTAAGAGTTGAAGTACCCTCTCTGCAGCTTTCTGTGCAAATAAATTATTTCTGTGGTAGGCAGCCTGCTCAGAACCATTTCTGTAATAGGGTGGTTGTCTGTCCTTTCTACCGATTGTGTGACTCCTAATACTCTTTCAGAACTACTCTATCAATGTGAGTGGGATTTTAATAAGAGTCTAAATTTTGTTTTCAGAAGTCTGAAGTTTCTTCTGACTGCCTTATTCATAGAACTCTTATTAATGAGCTTTTTGCAACTGTAACTTAGTTTAGCACATCTAACTTCTAGCTCTTGAAGAAAGAAACAAGACATAATCATGGCTGAAAACAGTACATTGGTGTCTGAAACCGGGAGAAGCCTCTTGGCTGATTCTTCTGTTCTTGATTCAAAAATTATAGAAACCTCCAAAGAGAATATATTTCCTGGATCTGTTTTGGATGTTGAAGGTAATGGGAGAAGCTTATTTTAAGACTACTGTGTTTTTATAATGACTGATTACTTTGTAGGTATTTGGTAGTTTTGAAAAACCAAAAGTGCTTTGCTGAACTACAGAATTGTATGTAGGGTAGCCAAAAGGGTGTTGGTTTGGTATCCTTTCACCAACAAAGCGACTGCCTTAATTTTTAACTCATCTTGTTATAAAAATTTGGGGTTACAGCCATGAAATCAAACAAGCCTTCTGGCTAATGTATAGAAAGCTGTTAGTTCCATTTAATGCCTCTTCTGTGGAATAAATCATTCCAGGTGATGTTTTGACGCCAGTGTGTGGAAATGTGCTGCTCTGTTGTGTAGGATTGTAGGTAGTCCTTAGAGAGATGAATAGTCTTGAGCTTGAAATTAATTCACGAACAGATCTTGAAATAAAAAACAACAAAAAAGGTATTTTTGTTTTTCTGCAATGCAGTAGCCAAAATCCAGTAGCAGTCTTTTGGTGCAAATGACATGGAGGCAATACTTGTCCCTTCTTCCTAATATTTTGAAAGCTTATTAATACATGGATAAAAAGATATCTAACTTCAGTTCTGATATTCCTTGGTGAAACTGAGCAGTTACTAGGAATCAATGGACCTTGCTCAGCGAGGAACACAGAAACTAGAAAAGATATAAGCTATCTATGTTTCAGCAAGTCTTGGTATCTAATTCTGCTAGAAGTGTTAAGGCAATGATTTTGTTGTTTTGCTTTCTTCCCCGCCACCCCTCACCCTTGCTGACTCCTCTAGCACGTTCTTGCTTTGACTGTAAGGTAGCTGGTCATGGATTGCAGGATCTTGTTTCACCACACACTAGAAAGTTTAGGCTCTATGGTCAATTGGGTGTACCTTAATTAAAGGACAGGCTTCCTGAGGTACCATTTATTTTCAGGCTTTTTCCTGATAAACATGGTGTCTTGAAAGGATGCAGTCTGCCTGTATTCTTCTATACATTATTGATTGATTTTTAGACCTAATATGGATTTTTCTGTTAAAATATAAATATTATCCCTGTTTCTCTATAAACAGAAGAAATGCCTCAAATAGAAACAAGAGTGGTTTTGGTTCAGGAAGCAGGGAAACATGAGGAGCTTCTGAAAGCCTTGGAGGTATGTGGGTCTAAGATAAAACAGTCACTGGAATGAGATGATATGCTTTTAGACTTCTAGTAACCAATTTGGTTCTGTACTAAAGTTCTCCTTTTCCACAGACCATTAAGATAATGGAAGTACCAGTTATAAAGATAAAGGAAATTAGTCCTGGTAAATCAGAAGAAAAACTAATAAAAAGTATTATTCATATGGTATGTCATGCAATTAAGCACACGTGATTGCATGCAGCATGTTGTACTTCACTGGGACTGAAATGTGCACACGCTTTAATTTATATTAATTGAGCATAGTGGTCACAATATATGCTAACGTTTCTGATGATGTCACAAAGCTCATCAAAATCGGCACTTTTTTGCAAACACTTTCTCAAATACGTGGCTCTTAATTAATGGTGTTTTCTAACGGGGGGATAGAAATATCAGTGGAGGCATTGAACTGCATGCTTATATTCAGTCAACACATAAATTTTTGCTATGAACTGACTTTATAATTGGTTAATTAACTTCTCTTTCAATTGAAAGCTGCATTTAAACTTAAGCGTAAGAAGTGGTTCTCCATTTCTTGATGTGAAAAACCTGGAAAATAAAATTTCGAACTAATGACTGAAATTGGAACAGGTCAAATTTTTAGAGCCCTTAAAAATATCAAGCAATGAACAAAATTGACTTCTCTTCTTTAGACCTTATGCAGCATGGAGCTTGCTGTTGCAAGCTGGATGCTACTTTTTAGTAGCATCCAGAAGTACCTTAAGCTGTTCTGACAGTCTGAAATTTCATTTCTTTTTTGTGCTTAGTTTGGGAATATCTACAGATAGGAAAAAGAACAATACTATATTATCAGTGTGAACTGATACATAAACTTCTAAAGTAACTAGAATTATTACTCTTCAGAAGCAGGAATTGCTTTAAGACTTTTTTTTTTAGGTGCAGTTCATAGCTATTCTTATGCTAGAGAACAGTGCATCTCATTCAGCTTTCACAAGTCCTAAGAGTCTGTCTCTGTTGACATCTGAATCATGCATTTTTTCTAATGGTCCAAAATAAAAATCAGCTGAATTTTGACACTAATGTAAGTATGTTGCCTGAATAATGCTTTCCCCTTCGTCCCCATAAATCAAGGAAATTAAAGTGCCCTTCATAAAGACAGACACAATAGAAGAGCTTGGAGATTCTGATTCCCCAGAATTTGAGACTGTCTTCATTGTATCAGACTTCGAAGATTCTATCTTTAACAACCTCTGCAAAGCAGATTGCCGCGTCATTGGACCTCCAGTAGTACTGCACTGTGCACAAAAAGGAGAGGTATGTGCTTTCTGTTAAAATCAGCTGAGTAGTGCAGTGAGTTCTAAATATTAAGTGTTCAAAATAAAATCTATTTTGCTTTGTCAATCAATTGTAAATATTCTTAGCAAGATAATTTTGAGAAAAGCAACTTTCTAATGTTGTGTTAGAATATTGCATGTAGTGAGAAAGCACAGGCAGACAGTAGTAAGGCTACAACCACCGCAGTAGTTGTGGGAGTTGTTGACCCACTAGTTGGGGTTGTGCCGTTAGGAAAGGCAGCATACAAATGATGCTCCAGCAGACACTTTATATTTCCAAAGGTTTTCACATAGAGGGGATGGATTGGGGAGGAAAAAAGGATGGAGCGCTACCTGTGGAACTTGGGGATGCTCTAGTTACTTTATTAGAACGCTGGCAGGTCTGGAGCTGAGGTATAACTGAATACACAGACTTGGACTATTGTCATGCATTTTAATACTAGGAACAATAGTACTGTGTTAAAGATAATGTTAAAACTTTAATGGAAGCAATATGCTTTTGACTAATAAGCTTGCTTCTTACTTTCAGCCGTTACCTTTCTCCTGTCGTCCACTGTACTGTGCAAGTATGTTGAACTTGGTACTGTGCTTTACGGGATTCAGAAAGAAAGACGAATTAGTAAGACTTTTTTCCTTTGGATTGGTAAAACTATATTAAGTTTGTTTTCAAAATACTCTTCTGTTCTATCACCCATACGGTTTAACCATGACCAGACTTGTATGGGGGGAATGAATTGTTTGTTCTTTTTTTTTGTTGCATGTCCAGAGGCAGTGATATTTGAGGATGGGAACAAAACTTTCCTTGTCCAAGTAATTTTGTCCATGCCATTTTTGATCACTTTTTTGTTGAATGACATTAAACAGCTCTAATTCAGTAGGGCTTAAAGATTTGTAGATTTAGGCTTCAGATAAGATGGTGTTTACCCAACAGTGTCCTCTTATTTGTACAGGTAGTAGTGTGGTCAAGTAAAGCTTTGTAGTCCTGTTCAGAGCATTTTCAGACGTTATCTTGCTGCTATGCTATCTTGCTATCGTGCTATCAGGACTTTAGTCTTGACATATCTAGGTATGAAGTGGTTTGATACTCTAGCACTCTGCTTTTCCATTTAAGTGATGCAGTTGGCAGCTAATTTCCCTATTGGACACCTAGGAATCAACACATCTTCACCTGGAGGGGGGAAAAAAAAAAACCCGACCCACGAACCAAAACAAAAGCCTTTGCCCTGTGTTAGGGAGTTAGGGATAGTTAGATTTGATCTGCTAGATTCAAACTGGACAAATCACAATCTTATGTAAATTCTACCTTCAGGTAGAATTGACTAATTCAATGAGGATAACATGCTTGAAATCTATTGTGCGTGAAAAGTTGAAGGCATTATGTATGATGATCACAAGAGTACTGGTGGCTTGGGTAGTCTTCCTCAAGCTACACAGCAAGGCTGTATTAAATGTAAAAAAAAAAAAAAATGTTATTAGTTCTTCTGATGTATCAGCTATATTTTCTTCTGTAGATGTGAACAAGTTGTTTTAAGAACAAATCGGAGCATTTCTATTCCTAGATGTTTAATGTAACCTTCTGTACCTTCCTTTGTAAACTATTTTTGTACTGCTCTCACTCTGCACTATACACATCAAAAGATATACTGAAAACTTATTTCATCTTTATTTTTCAGGTTAAGCTTGTGACCTTGGTTCATCATATGGGTGGAATTATTCGAAGGGACTTTAGCTCAAAAGTTACACATCTGGTGGCTAACTCAACACATGGAGACAAATTCAGAGTATGTAAGCTTGAGTTGGTACTTCATGGAAACTTTCAGAATTTGGCTCTTGTAGACTAGGTCTGTAAATTATACTTCAGTTTGTAAGTTGCTGGGTTTTTTCCTGTACTAACAACAATGACTTGGAATCTCTGTCTGGTGTTGAGCTTTGACATGTTTTTGTCTCTGTTAGAGATCTAAATAATATAAAGTGCCTAAATGCAGAGATTTTGAAATAGGCTAGTAATTGACAAGAACCAAAATGCTTCTTAAGTACTGATAACATCAATACTTAAGACACTTAAGACATTGAACATTTTTTTGTTCATCAATGAACAAGTGTTTATATATCAACATGCCTGCTTTTTTTTGTCTGTACAAACAATATACTTAGAGGTAACTTGCAAAAAACTTTAGTACTCAATTTGTGTGCATCTTCCTTTAAAAATTATTTTAAACTTGTTATGTATAAGCATTCAAATCTTCCTTTATGTATAAATATGTTTGGTTTTTTTTTTTCTGACAACACCAAAAGGGAATCCTTCGGGACATGTATGTCCAGTTGACAAGTAAATACAAGTTTATAGATTTTTGTACCATGTAGTATGACATAGCAAAGCCTATGTCCCTTGACTCTCCCTTGTTTGAATTCTTAGTAGACTTGCTTTTTTCCTAGTCTGTCTTTCTAATCTTCCAGTTGGAAGAGAAGATCTACTTTCTAATTCTGTTCAAACACTCCTTTCTGCCAACTCAAAGGGAGAAAGTAGGAAAACTTTACAATCTCTTTCAAGCAGTCATGGAAGTTACCTTTGGAATAGTCGCTTTCTCTTTTGGTAAAAGCAGGTTAGGATGTTTGTCTTCATACAAAGTATCAAAAGCAGAAAAAAGATCCCATATTCCACTGGAACAGAGATCTGGTTTCATGTTTTTGTGAAGGATATTGGACTAGCAAAATGGTGCACTTTTGAGTAAGTGTCAAAATAGCTATTGATCTGATCTCCTAGTCACTGACGAATTAATACATTCTAATTCTTGGGAGTTACAGTTGGACATGATTCTTGAAGGAATACGTTCACTTTTTTCAGTATCTGTTTTGAAAAGTAAAAGCAAGGTTACGAATTGTTCTTGGCATGGGAAAGACTTAAATGGAAATACTTGATACAACTTGTGCTTTTCCTGCTTTGTAGATTGCTGTAAGTCTTGGTACTCCTATCGTGAAAGCTGAGTGGATTTATAAGGCTTGGGAGAAAAGGAATGAAATGTAGGTGTTTATTTTCCTTCAACCTTAACCTTGCATCCTGTTCACCTGTAGTGTTGTGAGCTTCTGTTTAAATAGTGATGTAGCACTGACTGAGTGACCTTTTCGTGCATCTTTTTTTTTTTCTTTTTCCCCCAGTGATTTCTGTGCAGCTGATGATGACTTTAGAAATCAGTTCAAGGTTCCTCCCTTCCAGGATTGCATGTTAAGTTTCCTTGGGTTCTCTGATGATGAGAAAGCTAACATGGAAGAAATGACAGAAATGCAAGGTTATTGTTTATGAAAGTTGACCTGTGGAAGGAATGGGGTTTATAACTGATAAATACTTCACTGAAGCTGAAATGCTGGATTGTGAATCCTGAAGCATTAATGAAGACTCTTCAACTTGGAGATCTATAAATTGATTTTTAGATGTTGGTGTATGCATAAGTTCCGGTAGCTGTTGAAGACTTCAAACTTCCTAGGCTGATTGAAAATAGACAATTTAAAAAGAAGTAGTTATAGGATGCTTGAAAGTATCCTGGAAAACTTGCTACATAATATATATATTCTGCTTCAGTTTTCATAATCAGTTTTGTGATATGCATCTTTACATAATTCACAGAAAGCATCTACAATGTTTACAACTTTGATATGAATCATCACTGGTAAAACGTGGTTGGAAGTGTTCCATTTTTTGGTAGTGTAGTACAATATTAATAATCACATTGACAGTAATGAAGTAGCAGATAACTTACAAGTCTCCAGCCTTGTATTGCTAGAGTTGCGTGTAACAGAACTGCAGAAATGGGAATGGAGCAAGCTTGTAACAGCAAGGCTTTCTCAAAAGAGATGAAAGTTGGCTGGGTTTACTCCCTGCCTGCGTCCCCCCCCTCCCCGAACCTGTTTACCTAAAGCTATTCAGAAGATTGTGATATGCACAGGTTCTAGCTTGTGGATGTCTTTAGGCTGAATATTCCTGGCTTGCTCTTCCAAGAAACAAGAAAAGCTTTCCAGAAGAATATTGCCTTTATTGCCAGACAGGTTTAAATGCTCTCTGAACTCCATGTACTCTTGACTTTTCAGTGTGTACTTTACTACTGCATGCTACATGCTATTTCCTAAAAGCTCTCCACTGCTGATAATATCTGGGGTGCTATGTAAGCCCAACAACTGATCGGCTCACTGAAGAGTTCATCTCTCTTTGCCTCTTCTCTCATTAATGATAGGTGCTACAGAACTATCAAGTGAGCTACTAATTTCTTACAATAATATTCTTCAGTCTTGCTAACTTGCCTTTTTTTATCTAGGAGGACGTTATTTACCAGTTGGTGACGAAAGGTGTACGCACTTAGTGGTTGAAGAAAGTACAGTAAAAGATCTTCCATTTGAACCTTTAAAAAAACTTTATGTTGTAAAGCAAGAGGTTAGTTCTGACAAATTCTTGAAAAATATTGCTATATAATACTCGGTATGTGAGATATATTTTCCCTCCTCCTGCCCCCCCCCTC
>NW_009190296.1:0-1212 GCF_000690835.1 Fulmarus glacialis
CCTGTGTGTCCTTTGTCAAAAGTCCTTGACTGTCCACTGGAGTGCCTTATAGATGTACTTGTTGTACGTGGGTCACCTTTCATAGGGGAAGGAGAACAGAGGCACTATTTCATTTAAGGCAGATGAGTCTCTGAGATGGTGAACTTGCATGAAATCCCCACTCGTGTGGTCCAGGGCAGAAGAAACAGTCCTCCCAAAGTGGGTTTGTATCCATAGGTCCAACGGTACTCTTGACCCCACAGACAGATCGGGGGGGTCTTCACTTCAGGATGTAGCTGACTCTCAGTGACAGTCAGCACTGTCTAGTCAGGACGTGGGTGACCAGCTCTGCCAAGAATTTGGGAAGGTTTTTGTTGAGGGAGGAAATGCTGTGTGACCATGGCAGCTGGTGCATATAAACCTGTCTTTGGCTCTGGAACAAGCCTCACTGTTAGGCCACGTGAGTCCAACACTGCTCCTATGCTTTCTGTTTTCTTTGAGGCCTTTCTTGAGGTGGTTGAGAGCAGCAATGTGGCTGGGTGTTTGATCATTTATGGGTGACCACATCTAGTGATGGACTTTGTCTTAAGCAAATGGGCCCGCTTGGTCCAAAACAACCCTTCTTGCTCTTACTTTGGCTGGGATGGACAAAGCAGACACACTCCTGCTCCCAAATGTCCCACGGGCAGGCTATCCTACGCCACTGCATGCTGGTGGGGTTTCTGTTGCAGTGGGAAGCACTGTCACCCTCCTGCTGCCCCTCCAAGCCTAGGCATGGCTGGGCAAAGATTTGGGGAGAGGTGCTGCTTCTGAAGTGGCTTGCTGGACTTTTTGTTATGGAATGAAATGCTGTGTGATTATGGCACTGGCTACGGCAAGCTGACCTTTGTCTCAGGGACCAGACTGTCCATCCAAGCCAGTGAGTGTGCAGCTTTCCTGTGTGTCCGTTGTCAAAAGTCCTTCAGAGTCCATCGGAGCATGCTGTAGACGTAATTCTTGTATCTGGGTCACGTTATAGATGGGAAGGAGAACATAGGCACTATTTCAAGATACTCTCGTTCCTAGAAGTGTTTCCAGGTGGTGGACTTCTGCTATTTAAAGAAATGTGCTATGGATACAGTGCTCCAGGATGCAGATAGTCCAGGAGCGAGCAGGAATAGAGGTGTGGTTTAGGACAGACGGACAGATTGACCAACGTGTGCTCAGTACCTGTGTATGGCTGTGGAAGGCCTT
>NW_009190297.1:0-10292 GCF_000690835.1 Fulmarus glacialis
GAGCAGATCGACACTCCCACCCAACTTTCAAAACAGAAGGAGTAGTAATGTTAATTTGCCATGCTAAAAAAAAAATCTGTTTTCATTTTTATGAAAGGACAATATGAGTGCCACCATTTGGTAAACAATTTTCCACAGATGCCAGCAGTCCAAAATAAAACACTGTCAGTCAAAGGACAGGATTTCTTGCATAGTGATGCCAATGGTAAGAGAACAAGTTCCCCAGGGAACTGAGACTTACATGTCTGAGACACAACAGACTTACTTTTTTATTTATTTTATTGGAAAAATGAAGGCATCATACACAGGGAAGACTAATGGATTTTTTTTTCTCATGGAGAATTATGAGTAAGCAGCTTCAGTCATTTTTATGACATGCCTTATTTCTATGAAAACAATATTAAAAAAATCCCTCCCTGCATGTCTCCTGGACTCAATCACACTTTCAAAAGCATGAATTTTAATAAAGATATATATTGAAAAAGTGTTGCAATTTCTGGATAAGGACATATGAAAAGACTGCGATAAAGTTAAAAGACTCTTTTCCCTTCCGGGTCTTCCTCCCGGACTTTTGGAAAAGAATTAATGAGAAAGCTTAGGTCTTTTCTAAGAATTAGGATATATGTGTAATTTTAGCAGGTTATTTTTAGATTCTGAGGTTACAATAGCCCAAATTTAACCTCAGTAGTAAATTAGCTTTGAAGTACTATAGCAATGGTTTTTGTCTTGTATACTTTCTTTTCTAAAAAAAATTTTAGAATCATTGATTATCTGGAAAAAGGAATATGAAACACTGACAAATGCTAAAGTCTGAGAGAAAATCAGAAATAGGCATTTCAAGCTCAATTCAGTTCTTAGTAATGTCAGTAAGACCTTTTCGCACTGACCTCACAATCCTGCGGAACAACCCCCTTGCCAACAAAAGAAATTGAGATTAAAGATTAGATAAAAGATGGTTCTTCAAAAGAGAATTGAGATCATTATAACAGAGGACTGTGATACAGTTTAGAATACTTAAACTTCAGTAAATGCAGAAGATTTGAAGCTTCCAGCAACAAAGAAAGTTATTAAAACTTTACTGTAAATGTGTAATACTGGAAGAAGGTTTTTGCAGGATAGCGTATTTATCCAAGACTCCTGCTCACGTCTGTATTTTTTACAGAGTAATTGTTAGTTGAATACCAAAACCAATACAAAATTACTGCATGAATCTGGTGTGTTTTTCTACTACCTGGACATGGAACCAGTCAATTTTTCTATTACAATAAAGGTTCAAAAAGCATGCTTTTTTCTTAATCATAAGTTTTTAAAATATTTAGATGCAGTTTCTCAATTCCTTACTGAACTCTTTGACAAAGAATTTTGCTTTAGCTTGGGTAATTTCCTCTACAATATTCTCAATACTATTTCATCTTTTTACTCAAGTTTTCAAACCATTTCAGCAACTGCTTTACCTGCCCTCTGAAGAAGGTTTTAATGAAGGTAGCAGCCAAAACTCCATAGTTCTAGGGATCGCCTCAAGTAGTGAGTCACATTACTGTGTTTTCTTAACACTATTTGATCTTCAGCAGAATTTTTACCTTAGAAGTTATGTATTTCCACCCCCAAAAATACTTTTTCTAACAGAGAAATGAAACTGCAGCAGCAAAATAGTCATCCAAACATTGGATATTTGAGAGAAGTATTCTCCCTATACCTGCCTCTTCTGTCTTCATTGTAATTAATAATAATTTAAATAAAATGAAGCGCAGCTCGCATGCCAATGAATACATTCTAAAACATACATAATGGCCTCACAATGATGAGTAGAAAAAAAGCAATTGGCAGGACTTCAAACAAAAAAATAAGCAGAATTGCTTGATTACAGTATCAGTCACTCAGAAGCCTGATAAACATTATTTCCACCTTACATAAATATTGAGACTAAACCAAAATTGCCCGGAATACTGTTTTGCCCCAAACAGCAGATCAGTCCCTAGACTCATTCTGCATTCGCTGGAGAGAGAGTTTGGCTCCAGGAGAAAGCTGTTCAAAGCAGAAATGTGATTTGGGCAGTCTGTATTACCTTTCCTGACTAGGGAGTCTAGAAAGGCAAGAATATCATGTCACAGGTGAATTTTGATAGTGTGGTTATGTTTGGGTATCCCCTCCCAGAGATTTTAAGACAGAAATATCCTTTCTTGCTCCTGCAGAAGACAACAGGAGTTTTTCTGTGACACCATTGGGAACAGCAGTGTTTAAAGCAGTAGTTAATTCTGCTGAACGACCAGAAGATGAGTGTATTCTACATTGATAAATATACTCTCTATCGTTTCTTATTTCTGAAACGCAGTTTCATAGCATGGAGTATGCAGTCATCCCAGATTTTCAGTCCTTATAATTAATCCAAGCTTCCACCAGAAAGTGTAAAATCTATTACTTCAGCTGTTTTTCAAAAGGCTGGCCTCAACACTTCAGGTTTTTTCCCTTTTCACTTTCTTAGCATACTGCAGAAAGAACAGATAGACTACCCCGAAGTATTCCTTGTCAGTATATGACCATGCACCCTTTCATTCATGTCGGTGTCCTGGAAAACTGCAAAGAAATGCAAACTGACAAAGGAGCTCATGCTGCACTGTAAGTACTTCCCCTGCATGCTGTCTTATGTCTGAAGGACCCAACAGTTTGTGCGTTCTGGGCTTCTATGCCAACAATACAACTCACATACCTCAATTGTCTAAACTAAAATGAGAAACTAATGCCTTTATATATGACACCTTCTGGCTTATTTCTTAGCTTTTAAAAATAGCTAGCAATTAAAAATAATGTGGCGAAGAAATAATAATTTTAAAGTACATAAAAGTATTTAACAACTTGGAAAACGTAATGGGAGATTTTGATATTTGATTGCCAGTACCATCTATCGTTGCCCCTTTAGAAAATTCATATTATCTGCAATTCTGATATTTTTTATTAATACCAAATTTACATGAGGTTCCCTGGGAAACTGGAAAGCTACTCTGCAAAGGCTAATATAAGATATTTAAATTCATATTCTACTTCAAGCTGGAGTAAGAAGATGAAATAGTATTGAGAATATTGTAGGGGAAATTACCCAACTAAACTCCATTTAGTCTTTATTAATTTATGCCACTGCAATTTCAGATATTTTAAAGAATTCTGTAGCTTCTGTTCACTGCTTACTGTTACCATTAAGCGGAATATTTAGACGTAACTTTAACAGAATGATGTAATACACTGAAGGACTTTTTCAAATGACACTTGGAAGAATACAATAGTGTCCAGTTTTTATTATAATACAATTTTTGTGCATCTTAGAGTGAAAACACACACAGACTGAACTTGTATGGAGACCAGTATATTATATAATACTGTTTGTATCATGATATCTCACTAAGTCTCTTTGTTTGGTAGAATACAAACTTAAACTTGAGCTGACAAATCTTTAGCGTGGAAGGACTATACATTCTATATAATATCCAGTTGCCAAGAAACAGGAGTGAAAATAACATAGAGTTTAGATGATGGCTAATCTCAGAAATGTTTTTGGTCCCTAAAGAAATTCACAATAAGACAGAATACTGCCATGTCCTGTGCCTCCCTGAGCCATCCCAGCAGATCATGGAGCATGGTCATTTACCTGTAAAGAGGGAGGAAGGAGTTGACTGACTGAGTTGGGTTGAAGGGAAGTGAAGAGTAACTAGGTCACTCTCTTCTTCAATACTCCGTAGGAAGTGATACACTAGAGAAGAGAGGATGTTGTTTCTCTAGTGCCTGGGAATATAAGGAGGGAGGTTTCTGTAGTCACTTGTCCCTTGCCCCCTAACTGGATATAATCTTTTTGTCCACAAACTTGCTGATTTTTTAAAGAAGTGTATAGTAAGGCCACTGAACACCTGTGGCTTATTCAGTATCCCCTGAAGGCTCTGGACAAATATACATTTTATTTTCTTTGGATGTTTAGATTTATAAATTTGTCTCCACTTATGTAACTTGCAAATTTACTTAAATATACATTTTCTTATATACAAGTTACTAGTTTATTTCAACAATTCAGGTAAACAAGGCTGGATAACAGGCTCAGTAGTGAGGGCCAAGTCGATTTTTTTTTTTTTTTTGAGTTTTGTTTAGTTTTGCTCATTAGTAATAGGAAGGAAAGGAGGAAGAACTTGCGGGCAGAATGATGTAATTGTAATGAACACGTGAAACAAGAAAACAAAGCTTTTCAACAGTATTTTCAGTAGCAAGCAATGGTTACAAACTGCTCCCTGCTGTGGTATTCACATTCTAAGAAACTAAGTTGTTTGAATAAATCCACCACAATGCAGCTTAGAGAACTACTCAGAGAGGATGTATTCATAGCTGATTAAAGTAATCCAAGAGGTAACTGCCTGTGCCTGCATTTTATTTCTTCTTATTTCTTATTATTTTGATGTGGGTTTTTTGTTTGTTTGTTTAGAAATCTGTTTTACAATTCTCAAAGATAACTCTAATGTGATTTTCAATGCAGTTTTGCTGGATGTTTAATGCAGTCAGTGATTCTCAAAAAAAGATGAAAAGTTACTGAGCCTGCATACTACATGACTTAGGATAATAAATAAATAGTTGTCTTTAATATTGTCAATGATATATATATATTTGTGTAATCATTGCTTGTAAATTTATCTAGCACATTATCCCTTAAATGTGACTCTGTCCTTGTGCACTGTTCTATATAGTTCTGCAGTTTCATGGTGTGTGAGGAAGATTGTGAAAGCTCTAGGATAGAGGCCTAGTTATTCCCTAGTGAATATAAGAATTGACACTCTATCAAAAGTATGTCTTTCTTTTTACCATACTCTCAGTGAGAGGAGCAAATACATTTACTCCTTTAGAGTAAGCAACTATCATTCCTCTCCCAAACACTAGGCTCTGACTTCAGGACTGATCTCTCTTCTACTGTGTTTCACAAATATGTTGCTGAGAAGGGTTTTCAATTACATTTAAGTCGAGAACCAAAACAAAGACCTGAGGGGTAATGTGATTGCAATTGTAATCACTGAGGCTTGCCCCTTCGCAATCCTTTTTTACTAACTTTACTTTTGGTCATGAAGAGAGATATGAGCAAAGCCTTTAGCCTATTTCTGAAGCAGTCTCTGCTTTTACACGTCTCATGCAATAAAGCTCTTTTAACTTTGCATCTGGATTTGAATGTGAAGCATATAAACCTATTTCCAACCTGTAATGCCTAGAGGTCAGTAGGTCCGGACTGCACCATCTCAGCTCTAAAGATTGTTCATGAGAAGGCAAATTCTGACTTTCTCGCACAAGGCTTCTCCCCAGGACACATTCCCAACTACTCCTGATGGTGCTGATTATTTTCTGCCTTTTTAGCACTTACATATGTGCCATGTTTCCTAAGATTCATTTGCTTGAAATGGAGAAACGAGCTTGATATTCAAATGAATCCATCTACACCCTCTCATATGATGTCTGGTGTCTGTACTGACAGCACAGTTTTTCATGATCCATACCAGAGGATAGTTAGCTAGTCCTAAGACTCTTCCCCCCAAGAGTGATTGGGTAAGAACCAGTATTTTTATATACTATGTTGCTGTGTTTGCAGGCTAAAAGCAAAGCAAGAATCCTGCCACTTATACGCATCTCAGTGGCTAAGGAGCCAAGACAGATTTTCTTAAAAGCGTCCAGGCATTTGGCAAATCAGGTATTATTTCCATTCACCTGCCTTCTTTTTCAGGTAATAAAAGATCACAGCATAGAGAACGGAGCATTTGAAAGGTTGAAAGTAGTCCACTTTCCACTTTTTCACTCACAAGCTTGTTTTGAAGAGGTTTTAGTGATGGCTTTTAAAGGTATTAACGACATTACTCGTAGAAAGAGCTAAAGGCTCTTTCTGAGATTCTCCCAGAAGAGATCATCAGTACTTCTACAGGAAATTTATTTTTATATTCTGTAATTTTTTGAAGAGAGTGCTGTAACGACAGATCTCAATCATAGATTCCGAAATACTTATCTGCCTACTGACTTGTAGGCAGAGACTTGACAGCTAAAATGAGCGCCATACATTGCTTCCTTTCATACCATGGAGCATCCAGTGCCTGTACCAGTTTTCCACTGTTTTTGGCAGAAGATTGCCTATGGAATTGGACAGATAATTGCCTTTCTACTTCATTTTTTAGAAACCATGTAAGAAAACTGATGTAATCTCCCTCACATAGTCAGTATTTCCATTTATTTAATTTACCTTTCATTTCTGTTGTTTCTCTTTCTAAACATACAAGGAGCAGACTGTGCAAACAATGAAGGTAGAACCTTTCTTTTTATTAATAAACAGAATATTTTGGGGATAAATTGCCGGGGGGGACAACAATACTTGAAGTAAATGATTGAGTGGTACGAGAAACATTATTCTCATGAGGTATCTGTGGTCTTACAGGTAAAATAGATCAGGGAAAAAGGGAGTCTACACAGCTTCCTTTTATAGTGATTATGAACAAGAAATGTCTTCTTCCTGGCTCGTTCTGAATTTTCTGCAACTTGCTAGGAGAGTGAGGAGGGATCTGAAAAAAATGACCCTCAGTTCTTTGTCACTTATTTTGCCTGTTTTCTGTGAAGGAGCCAGCAAAACTGTCTTCATTAGGATCTTGTTTGTACAGAAGGGGGCTGGCTTTCACCATACGTGTTCAGTTGTCTGTGGGGATTTACCCAGTGTTGTCTGAGGGTGGGATGCATGAAATTTCTATATTTGCTATCACTGAGGGAGGAGAAAAAGCAGAGATGCTGTCCCTGAAGTGTGGTTCAGATACACAAGAGAGATAAAGGTTTAGCAACTTTTCAATTAAAACTGTCAAAGCTAATTGGTGAAACTAAAGTATATTATTTATATAATCTGTCTATCTTCAGATCCTGTGAAACCTCTTATTTATATGGACTCAAAAGTTTGCTGCATGTGGAGGTAGGTAACAGTAATGAATGGACCCAAAACTTGGAGGCGTCCACAGCTGCTGTGGAGAGAGGGGAATGCCCTCTGTGAAAAAAGTCTTATGTGAGAGAGAACTTCACTTTGTTGAGGGTTTTTTTGTGTTCTTTTATTTGATGGATTTTTGTGGCATTTTCATTAAGCTTTCTTTATTGTGCAAAAAAACCCCCGAACCAAATATTAAATTTTATTTCAAAACAATCATAGTCTTACATTGAAAATAATGCCACAATTTAGACTTGTTTACATAATAGCTTGTTTCTAACTTCTTTAAATAATTTATTTTTGGTCAGTGTGCCACCTCCAACTGTTTTCAGAAAGTTGCACCCTTCTTTCCCTCCATCCATTTCAGACATTCACATTTCAGTGTAGAGATGCCCTTCCTCCTAAGGAACCACACAGTGACACTGAGGAATTCATTTCATCTAGCTAAAGATGTCAACTAAGTCAGCATTTATGTTTGAGTAATTTTTCTACATTTCCTAGAAGTGCCCATAGTCAATAAGAGCTTCTAGACCTCTATTTATCACACCTGCTTCAGATACCAAGGTGGGGTGAATCACACTTTTCAAGTGTCTTTTTAATTTTTTTTTTTTTTTCTGAATAGCTCAACTACAGTTAAATAAGAAGAATAAATAGGAGGAATCCTTCCCTTTACCACCTGAACCACTAGGATTAAATTTGGTTGGGTATTATTCTTCCTTTACGTACAAAGTATCTGCACATTGTGTTTCCATTTTATCTCTTTATCTTACCTTTCCCAGATAGAACTACTCCTAATTTTAATTAATAAGTAATTTTTAATTTCTGATTGTTTTTTTTCAAAACAGTTATACTGAACTGATTCTTTCCCCCCTCCTTATTCTTACAAGAAATATCTTATTTCTCTTGCAAATTAAAAATCCTCCACCAAATGTAATGAGTAACCCAAGTAAACATTTAAGCACATAAGTAACTATAAGGACTTTGGGAAATTATTAGCAGAAAATGTGGCCTGTGTTTAATGTTTGCCATAGTTTGGGACCTAAAAGCTAGATGCAAAATGTCAGTAAAGCATTTAACTGTATGTTCACTTAAAAAGATATTTAAATACATCTCTTATTTTTAACTGTGATTTTTAGCAGAGATGCACTTAAAAAGCTTCTATGTGCTTTGCAAAAGTAACCAAATATGACCTGGGAGATATAACAAGAAAAAACAATGAAAGATACTAGCTTTCCTAGTTTTAGGCAAACTACATCCTAGTTTTAGGATGACATATAGTTCAACAGCATATATTTCATACCCTAAATGATTTGAAAATTTGTAAATATTTCTTTTTAAAAAATCTCTTAAAAAAGTGGGAGATGATAGGTTTCTATCTGTTCAAACAAATATCTATCTTGGAAGGAACTCAATGAATTTTCTGCTTGTATGTGATAAATCTTTATAATGAAATTACCAAATTGGAAGATACACATTGCCAAAACTGACCAAAAGTTAATACTCATACTCTCCTTCTATGGAAAATTAGTGCAAATTCACATTATAAAATAAGTCCTAATAGAATTCCTTGGAGATCAAAGCTATTTTTACAGTCTTGGGTTTCATTATTATGTATGTGCATTAAAACAATTTTGCGGCCCTTTAATTCTATAAATGCATGCTTACATTCACTTTATGGCTTATGTATGTGGCAAAACTGATAGGTGGCGTGTAAAGGATTACATCCCTTTACTGAAAGAGATTTTAATCAGATAAAATCCAAAATTAAGGATTTTTTCATTCTACTTATAGAAGAGAGACCTCTGTGTTTATATTGTAAGGTAGATTTCTTATTAATAGGATCTTCCCATTATTTTCTGTGAAAGGTGGAAGAGAAGACAAGTTACTTTGTCTGAGAAATAAAAACAAAATATATGACAACATGTTTTTCAGAGTGGTGGCATTTTATTATTGTGCATTGAGGACTGAATGATAGCTTTAGAACCTCTGAATTTTATAGCTTTGTAGAAATAAAAAGAAACTTTAAAAAAAAATAAAGTGCCACTGACTATTGTTTGTGGAATTGCGAAGTAATCATTTAGCTTCTAATAAAATTTACGATAGTCTACACAAGTTCTGTTTCTTTTTGTTAATGAAGACTTGGTACCATATTTGTTACTAATTCTTTGTTGAAAAGCATGGAGAGATCAGTTTCATGTGTTTGTGCAGTCTGCAGGTTGTGGGGATGGGTGAAGTGTTGATTAGCGATGTTTTACCAAACAGATATAAATCAGTGCTGGAAGAAGTAGGAAGACAAGGACATCAACCCAATTTGCAAAAGATAGTAACAATGCAGCTATGCTAAACTGAATTAAGTTTAGGTCAGGAATCATGGAGTAGAGTAATGCAAACCAAGCTACTAGACCATTCTGTTTCATTTAGTCTGTGATGATAATGAGCTATCACTGAATGCTAAATAGATTATACATGGAAATTTGGGCTTGGAAGAAAAGCTCTCATCCTTTTTATAGCAATGACAGAGACAACCAACAATTTCATGACCCAAATATTTATTTTCACAGAAGACATTCAGTAGCACCTCAATCTCAAATTAAAGGTAAAAAAAGTTCTTTTTTAAAATTTAGTGTCACAATTAATTGTTTTCCAGTGCAATCATTGCTTGTTGCTAAAAAGAATTTTCCTGCACTCATTCTTACCCTTCTGTAGTTATTTCTTGAGCCTTAAAAATCCATTTTAAATTTAGCCTCATGAAGAATCATTTCAGTGCAATCACTGGATGCTGTTGAATATAATTTTCCTGCAGTCAGTCTAATTTGTGACCCTTCATAGCTATTTCTCAGTCCTTTCCAATAAATCCAGCCCCTCTACTTTTTGTTCCAGTACTAGTCATCCAAAAAGTATTAGAAACATGTCAGCCTCAAGAAATTTGCATCGGGAAATACATGTATTATAGGGACACATATTTCTGAGGTACACATTTTACACAGGTTTTAAAAACTTAGTAGTAATGCAAGTGTCATGAAAAAAGATGCAATTGTTATTATACTTTGCAATTTGAGTTGAGGTCTTTGTCTTCCTTCTTACTGCTACACTGATCTATAGTTATACAGTAAAACATTGCTAATCAGGACTTCACTCGTCCCTATACACTGCAGATTGCAAACACACAGAGAACTGATCTCTCTATGCTTTTCAGCAAATATTTAGCAATACATAAAGATTTAGTAATTGGGTGCAGGCAAAACTACACTCAAAAAATATATATACAAATTCTATTCATGAGGGATTTATTGTTTCTTAATAGTTATTTTAAAATTTTTATTTCCCT
>NW_009190297.1:10316-13507 GCF_000690835.1 Fulmarus glacialis
GTCCCACAGACAGAGCTGATAGTTATGCACACAGTTAAAATTAGTTGTAATGTCTAACAATGGCTTCAAGTCTTGCACTTTCTACAGTCATTGTATCTAACAACAATTATAATAACAATCATAACCACAACATAACAACTTTAGCAATCCCATCAACATATTGTCCCCCACAGGGGACCTATGTTAGGGCTAAAATAATGTTCTTAGTAAATTTTCTGGTGAGGATTATCCCAAAAAAAAATGGATATACCGTCACGATAGAATATTCCAAGACCTCCCAGCAGAATTTTAATAGCATTTTCTTTTGGGGAAAAGAAAGTTGAGGCATCAAAGTAACACCTTTAAGCACCTAAAAACCTCCCATAAAGCTTATCAAATCAAGACCAGTAATTAGAAAGAAAAAGTTTGGACTAAGGCCACTGGAAACGCTGGGTTTTTATTTTATGGTAACTAGGCACGGGATAAAATATGAGAAATATTCAGTCACCTGAGGATGAAACCCAGGATTCATTCATTCATTCTAGGGGGATGGCCAAATCATGGAATCACAAAATTGTATTTTCTCTTGAATTATGAGACTCCTCCATTACTTTGTTCCCCAGAGGCCCAGTGTCAGGGATGTGGCCATTTTCCAATACAGCCAGGCTTACACTCAGGCAGGGCATTCGCCAGAAAGGTGAACAATGCCATTTAAAAAAAAAAAAAAGTTACATATAAGGTGTATGCTAAATGGGCCATGGGAACATAGGTCAAATGAGGAGGAGAAAAATAGATACTGAACAGCTACTTATTTAGCAAATGATGCAAGCAGCCATCCAAATCAAAATGATGTGGCCTACTAAAGACTGAATCATCCCATGTGTGTGCAAAAGAAGAGTCAGTGAATGGTAAGAATTAATAACTTAACATTTGTCTACTATTTGTGTGCCTACCTTTTCCATCTGAAGATCCTTTTAAAATAGGATCCTTTATGTAATATTTATGTGAAAAAAATGTGTAAAAATAGAGGTATGATCCTACCTCCTAAAAAGCATGCCTTGACTAGAAACTTTTGACTTCCCCTAGTGTGTATATTTGGATTATTCCAGTTGTTAATTGGTGCCAGCCTGGCAGCTCTTGACCAGGAAGCCCCAGCTTCTGCAGGCTGGTGGCCAAGGAGAGGCAACTGGGGTGGGCGCCGGGGGCGGAGGTGGGCACCTACGGCTGCTGTGGCGATCCCGTCCCCCTGCGAGGGTTCGGTGCGAGAGCTGGGGGCAGACACCCTCCGCTTGAGGGGCAGCCAGATGTTGGGGGAGATACCCGAATCCCGTCCCAGCCGTTGACTGCAGCGGTGCGGCCGCGGTACGAGGGTGGTTTAGCTTCCCCCCTACCCTGGGGAGCATCTCCTGCCTCCCCAGACCGTGCTGAACGACTCAAATGGGAGCCTGGGCACCCTAATGGTCCTGTCAGTACCTATGCACCAGAGACCTAAACTTAGGACAAAATGAATTTCACCCCACTTGCCAGCTGCTACAGGCATTTTTCAAAGGCTCAAGTTAAGCACAGCTCACTGAAAAATGATTTCTGTTTGGAGCAAATAGGGACTGAGTTGTTTTCTTTTGTTTTCCAGTTGCTCTTTTGTGCTATGGGCTGTACTTAATCCTCTGTGACATGTGGCCCAGTTTATTCACTGCTAACGAGAGGCATATATGGCTGCGGATATAACCATGATACCTGGATTTCCAGACTGGAGGCTTAAACATACAAACTGTGCCTCGTTTCACTGTCTCTCCTTGCTCCCCTGCAGCATTTCATTTCTGTGTTTGCACTTATTGGGAAGCGCAGTTAGGAAAGTCTTCTCTCCTTAGTGCAGCACTGCCGGAGTGTAAAATGGTGGCTACATTGTAAATATTTATGTATATACATGTATGCACGCAAACACATTTTTATTATATTCAGTATTAAGTGGCTGGAGATTAAAGGATAGGAGGTCTGTGAATAGTTATTCCCGTAACTATTATACAGATCAGCTGAAATAAATTCTTTCTGTGCACTGTGATTGAGATAAAACTCTGATATGGCATTGCTCTAACCCTGCTTGCTACCATGCATCCTCAGGAATTATTACTATCACTGCTTACTTTTAAGAATCTGAACATAAATATTCATCAAAATAAAATAAAATTTGTTTTCTTAGATTATGTTGTTTTTAGCAATGAAGGCACTGGGAGTTGTTAGTTTTGACATGTTTACTTTGCTCTGAGGCTAAAAGTAAAATATAATACATTTACCTGTTTTACACGTAAGCATTTATTTTGTAATGTTGAGAGAATAGGTTACAATTGTAAAACATGTCACAGCAAGAATATGAATTAAATTGTTCTTATATTAAATTTAATAGTAGTAAAACCAACAAAATATAGTGTTTTTTTGCAAGGTTTTGGTCAATGATGCTGAGGAAGGCTGCACAATAAAATTTGTTGTTGTAATTATTACAGCAGCCAAGTTGCAACATAGCCTCTCGTGGTCCCACCTCGGGACTTATAATTCCCTCTGCACCATGTTAGCTACATGAAATCATGCATTGGCAATGGCATGCGGGCCTTTGTGTTTCTGTTACAGCAACGCTTATGAGCCTTTGACCAAGATAAGAAAGGCTAGTTACGCTTAGGGACTGTTTAGATAGAAAAAGAGGGAATAATTCTTGTCCCAAAGATCTTCCAATCTACTCTCCCAATTTGGAAGGGAGTTAATTTATGCGACTTCTATTACAGCAAGTATTAGCCCTCTGAAATAAGGCACCAAAAAGGATAATTAGTACTAATGGAAGTCAATACTAATGCAATGAAAGGAAATGAGAACCATGCAGGATTGCAGGTTTCATTAAGAAAAAGAGGTGTTTATAAACGTTATGAGAAGGGTGGGTAGGAGTCATCCCTCGGGGTCCTGACGGTGGCTGCTCTGTGTGACTGGGATGTTTCTGGAACAAATTGAATTTGCTTTGTTTTTAAATATACAACCATAAAATTGTAAAATTTGCCCTTTATTCTGTCCTACGCTACATAACGCCTCTTTATTTTAGATCACTGCACTGTTAAACCCTGACTGTTTGAATAAATGCATTTTTTCTCAAACTGTTGTCTTCACGCTTTCCCATTCCCAGCCATTATGCCGACTTTCAGTGAGCCTTTCACAGAGTCTGACAGCAGGAA
>NW_009190297.1:13538-28110 GCF_000690835.1 Fulmarus glacialis
CAACCTGGATTTTTACACTGGAAAAGGTGTTACATCTTGTACCTCAGAAAAAGGCACAAGGATACTCGAAAATCCTCCCTTTTAAATTTGGTTTCTTACCAAGGAGTCAGTGGCCAACACAGAATGAAGCCACTACACATACTCAGTCACTCATTAATCTATTCTTCATCGCCAAGTAAAGGCTCACTGACTTATTCTTTCTGTTCTCAGGGTGTTTTAATAGAGATAAGGTTGGACAACGTACAACAACTTGCATAAGAGCTGAGAAGAATTTGAATGTTTAAATAACTAAAGAATGATCAAATCAGTATTTAGAAAGATCAAACAAAATCAGCAATGATATTCTTTAGCATGGTTTAGAAACCTTTCGGATGCTGAATCAGTTTACATGTTAATTTCTGAAATAAACTTAGAAATCTACTGCCTTTCTCTTTCAACGAGGCTTGCTTTAACACCTAGGATTTCGCCTCTTGGGTTCACTGCTTGGCTACACAAGTCCTTGTACCGGCACAAAGAAGGCGAGAGCACAGAGGCAGAAACACGCTGTCAGGAGGGCAGAAACGCTTCTTGCAGCTTAAAGCTGCCTCCAGCGTATGTGGAAACACAGCTCAGAGGAAAGGCTTTGCCCAGCAGCCAGGTGTGGCTATTCGCTTAAACGCTGCGGGGGGGCTCAGGGACAACCGGGAACGGTGGCATCCCCTGGACGTGTCTCTGGGTGACAAGAGCCTGCGTCGGTCCCGCCACGCGCCGCTCTCCACCTGCCAGCACCGCGCACGTCGGCAGCTTAAACCTCTGCTAAATCATTTACTCCCCAAAAATCTTTCACATAAATATACTGTAAATCTGCTAGGTTTAGGTTTTGGTTTTGCAGGTTGGTTTATTTTGGGGCTGGTGGTTGGGTTTTTTGCTTTGTTTTTTTATGAAAAGATTATCTTTGCATTTGATAACAGGTGTTGAACAAGATTTTTTCTGCAAAACACATATATGGACAAGTGTTTAAAAAACGTAAAATTACATGTCTGTGTATTAATGAAAATAAAGTTATTTTAAGGATTTACAAAGCCTATTAACTATAGTATTCTACTGCTTTTTCAGACTTGGAAAGCTTTGGTGACGATTGAATTTAAACTGTTCCACTGCCATGGGGAGGCAAGAATTGCTGGGTGTTCTCTGGGAAGATCATACTTTAGGAATGAGCAAAAATATTTTGGAGTGATAATAAAAGCATATTCCTTTCTGGGAGCATGTATCCACTGTTACAATTACTTTAAGCAAAAAATATTCTCACCGGGAGGGAAGCTGACTACCCATATTTCAAACTAAAATTTGTTTTTAAAAGATGATTGATATTTTAAGCCAAGGATACCTTAGGTTTTAAAATGATGCTGCATTCCTTTCTTAATTAAGCAGGTTTACGGGGGTTGCTAAGAGAAGCTGAGCTAACATTCAGGCTAGCACTTCATGATTAATGGTGCTTCCTGGCTTTTTGAAGTTTTGCAATATACCTGATACAGTAATCATATAGGTAGCTGGAACATTGTAAATTATGTGCTTAGTAATTTATGGGACAGCATAAGCAAGAATTGTGTTTGTGAAAACTTTAAAAATCTTCATGGAATAAAAATTGTTTTCCTATTGGGTAGCAGTTCTAAAGAATATAGAATATATTTTGCAGCACTACATCTAGTGTAATTCTAGTATAAAGTAATATAATAACTCAAAATTTTATTTTTGTTAAAACGCATAGGTAGAGATAAAGCTGCACCCTTTCGGCGGTGGCTGGTGGGAGAGGACGGGGTTCAGATCCCTGCCCTGGCTAATACAGAGAGTCCTGGCAGTGCCAGTGGCCTGACGGCTGCTCTGGACACGTCTCCACCCTAAACCGCAGCGAGGTAAAGACACACCAGCCGAGCTGGCACACCCATGTGGCGCAGTGCAGCGCCCGGCAAAGGTGCTCACTCCAGAGTGAAAACTGGCCAGCCCCCTGCCTTGCTCAGCTGAGGCAGCGGTGAGACACACGGGTAGAAATTGTCAGGCAGTGCTGCAGCCTGTAGGCGTACATTCTTGCCCCCGTTTGGTTTTGACGAAGATTTTTTCTCTTAACAAGTGGATCATCAAAATAATTTAATGAATCGATGTTTTAAATTGTTTCAGAAAAATCCCAGATAGCTGTACTCAATAGCACTGACTACAGAGGTAAAAACAAGTAAAGTTAAGACTAATGTCAGCTTCAGCCCTGTATTTTCTTCGAATTTATCTGCACCGTCCTCTCAAATACTAATGCAAATAAAAATGGTTAATGCAGGAAAGATGCTCAAGCTGCCGAGTTCTGATTTTGCCTCATTCATCATTTTTTCGGAGGTCCTAGTAATGGAAAAACCATATCAGTGAATTACTTATTTTGGTTGTTTTGTTAATCAATCTTTAGGAAAAAATACCTACGTTAGAAAGAACGAAGATTGTGCCTATCCTTTTGAGAAGACACACATACAGGGTTTATCTCCTGGAGAGAGATGTTTTAAAGGAAAGAGGATCCCAAAGGAGGTGTATGATCTGTTGGCTCAGTAAAGAAAGACAGTGAGAAAAAAAATCCCTTTTTTATAGGAAGAGCCTGCTCAGGTGGTACTGGACTCTGTCGTTTAGAAGAAGGTATGTCACAGAGTACAAACTTTGCCTTGAAGTAACCCTACAGTCAGTTTATCAGAGAGCTCATTAAAATAAGGTATGTCAGTGTGATATTGCGAATGCCTCTTGCATAGCCATTAAGTACAGAGAGTTTTATCATGTTTCTGCACTAAGGCTACTGCTGAAGCAAAAGGGTAAAAAGGCTGAATTCTCTCTGTGCTCCATACTAGGCATCCCTGGCATCTTTATTTCCTTTTAACACATAAAAAACTTTCATGATAACTTTATCAGTCGAATGCTGTCCCCCGCTGGCTTTGCCCTCCAAATGGGGTGCCTCCCTGGCAACTCTGTGTAAGGAAAGTCTTTGCAGCCTCAAGATTTTGTGGCCATGGTTTGGACCTTTTTTTATGGCCATTTTCTGCTCCACCACAGGTGCAATCTCTAATGTCAGCGTAGTTAAAGAGGGGAAGATCACACTCCCACCCCTGCCCCTGCTTTCCTACTCCCCACCACTGTCACAGTAGCCAGTGGTACTTACACTGTGCTGATCCATCCCTTCCCTGCATCTTCCAGAGCTCTTAAATTCTGCTTGGGAAAGTGGCGTAGCTGGCCCCGGACTGGAACCGCAAAGGAGAGATATAACATAAATTTGCTGTATACTTTTAAGACATACTGTGTATATCTTAAGCCCTTGGTCTTAGCCCTCATGTCTGAGACAAATTCCATCTTTTCTGCATTGCAAACTCAGCTTTTCTTAGTTCAGTGATTTGCACATTGATTCACATGAAGAAATGAACATTTTTACTGCTTGGTTTGAATTTAACCAATGAACTGGGCAGTGAAGAGAAATTGCCTATATGCTCTCTGAAAGTCAGTATGCATACGCAGTAGACAATTGCCTGTCCAAACTAGACTTCTACTTACATGGTCTTTTTAAACCTAAAAGGATCTAAAAGTCTTCATTAATTTTTTAGATTATAGTTTAGTGATCCATCAGTTATACCTATTATTTGGATCACTTTTATTTTAAATAGTTGGGTACTATTCTATACCAGTCTGTAGGACTAAATAGCAATTTTTTTGCCAGAGAAAATGCACAATATATTTTAAAAGGGTGGTCTCTTTTCATATGCATTACTGTTGTAAATACTCTATTTTTCAAATAAATGAAAAGAATACACATTGAACTTGAGTTCCTGTTATGATCTGAGGCATAAGATGGACTTACCTCTATTCATGTGTTAGGAATCCTACTTCAAAATACATAAAGGTTTTTCCAAACGTTTCCAGCCTCTCTTTTCCACAATTTTTCAGTTTGCACATGAACATGCACTTGTAGATTAACTACAGTGGCACTCAACAAAAGAATCTGAACAGAAGAACGGTGAAGAACATTATTTCAGAAGCAAGCCAAATATAATACAAGTTAAAATAGTTAGGTTGTGTATTGAAGTTCTGCAGGCATCTTAATCCATTTCTCTGTCTGTTAGAAAGCTGGTTTGAAAGAAGGCTGTGGCTAGCTTGCTTCTCTGCTCATTTCAGAAGACTGAAATGTGCAAGAAAATTACCACTACGACTTGAAAAGTAATTACTGAAGATAATGTAGCTTGCATATTTGCATGTAAAGACACTTTGATTTACCAGTAAATTATAATAAAGTGAGATCAGTTCTTTAGTTAGAAAAAAGCAAGATTGGTGGGGAGAGCACCAAAAGCTGTGGAGGAGTTAAGACTGATTTTTTACTCAGTATGTAAACTATGAAAAGTAAAAAAAGTAATTTATGTAAGACCAATTTATATAAGCACAGTGAGTTAGCAATACTTGCATAAATGACCACAAATGGGATAGTTTTCCTACATCTTAGTTTCCCCCTACAATTTATCCTGAAATTAAAACTTTAGGATAAACTTGTTTTGAGCATGGGGATCAAAAAAACCCACAAACCAACCAACCAACCAAAACCCTCAACCCCCCCAACCCATAACTTTCCTAAAACTCTACAGTCTTTACCACAGTAATTCTTTTAATAAAGATTTTACGATCCTCATTTCCTTACATCCATCAATATAATGGATCCCACACACTATAAAGGAGAAAGGCAGTGCAAAAACAACAAACCATAATGAAAACAAACCAGAGAGGCCTAGAATTCAAATCTAAGAATATGAATTATCATTTCACTTTACCAGGGCACTCAAAGTTATTACAATTACTATTCTTAAATGGAATAATAAATACATTAATGAGAGTAGGATGATATTAAATAGACACTTTGCATACTTTGTTGGCAACAGATTCAAAGCTAAATGTCAAGTGATTGTTTATTTGTAATCAAAACATTATATGTATCAAGTAATAACATAAAAGCATATCTTAAATATTAAAAGTTGCAATATTTATGTAAAAGCCAATTTTAAAAGCAAAATATTTGAATAACTTTGAAAGTAGTACTCATCTATGAAGTTGGCTTTAACATTTATCACAAATTTGTTTCCTGGTTAGTTAAACATATTGTTTATTTTCTTTTGGCAACTACTAAATTCAATTTTCAGATTATTTTATTTGATGCCTGGGGTTTGTAATATTGTTTCTTCTGATAATCTGAACTGATTTAGCATAGCATTATAGTATGTCTTTCATTGTAGAATTATTATTTAAAGAAAGATACTTGAAATAATTTGAAAATGGATTTTAAATGGATTTAAAATATTTATGATTCTTTTCAGGCTTTCTATATAATCATGCCCTTGTTTTAGTTTGCTGCAAGCTCCCTAATACTGCATCTGCCACATATGTTGAGAAGAAAACACTCAGTTTTGAAACTGTCTGCTTATCTAAGAGGATGAAATAATTAAAACCAACACAATATACTTACTACACAACAAAAGGGAAGAAAACCTTGTTTACATGTCTGAGAGTACATCACTTTTACCCATTTTTGGAAATTTCAACATTCTGCCTTACACCAGGAGGTGTTTCAAAAGAAGTAGCACTTATAAAAGAATTGTGTTTGTGTATTTTTATTATTCAGTACAAACAATAAGAAAATGTTTGATAATAGTCTTGCTCAAATATTAAGAGCAATTCATAAATATGGAATCCAATTCCTACAGAAAAAAGCAAAAAGCACATTTTGCACATGTAAGGTCAATTGAAGAGCAAGATAGATACTCTTTATTTTTTTATTTTCTAAGGCCTTACTTTCATCAGAAACTCTAAGCTTCCTCAATAGGATGAGAAAATTCCCAGCCTGTTTTGCTATTACCAGGCAAGATATATGCCCAAGACTGCTCTATGTGTGTGATAGTTCAGCCACGTTGGAGGCAAAGGCAGTTCTGCCATTGATTTTTCACTAAAACCTAAAATGCTACTACTGCCTTTGCAGTCTGTCACATTATATGGGTTAATGTAGCACAAGGGGTTGACAGCAATTGTCACCAGTTTCAGCAACAAAGATGCTCAGGATTCACAGGATGGCATCCAGACCACTGACTGCAAGGGTGCTAGAATTCCCTACCAAATATTTCTTCTGGAAAAGCCATGTTTTTGTATATCGGAGGATTAATAATTACAAGTGGTAAGTGGAAATCTAATTTCAGTGTCCAGGAGAAAATGAAATTAGAGAAAAGGAAGGTTAAAAGAGCCTCTACCTTGTCATTAGAGCAGGAAATGCATTCCAAATAGTTTCGACATTAATTTAAATTATGCTTTGGGGAAAGGATACTTTAAAAAACTGCAAAGACTCTTGTTACACTTTGCCAGGAAGGAAAGTGTAAGAAGGAAATGGATTGACAAAAATACAAAAATAATGAAATAAAACAAAATGAAACAAAAAACAATGAAAATATTGATTGTCTTTTGTGTCTGAAAGTTATTGGTAGGAGCAGGAGAATGCTTGCTATTCAGCCTTCCAGTTACCCTCTGCTTCAGCACAGCCACCCGGCGGGCAGGGTCATTTCCCACCCATGTCTAGACAATGCCACTCTGGTCCCATCCTGGAACAAGAAAGCAGAGGAAAAACTGTCCATTAAACACACTAAGCACCTACAGGTCTTAGCAAGTACTAATGTAATTTGTGGTAGGAAATTCAAAGTCTCCATTGCTTTTGTGTCTTCAATTAACCCTTGTTGATCCTTTGCCTATCCTAGCTCGTATGGAAAAAACCCAAACAAACCCCACACCTGCACCTAGCAGTCAGGAATATTGAAATCTAGTCTAGAAAAAAAAGGAAAAATGGGGGTTTTAACTCTCTTCTGCTTTGGTTAATCTGAGTTAAAGTTCTCAATAATAATATATTAACAATGCCTGTTTTTAACATTGACATAAACAGCTTATAAGACATTGTCTATTATTTCTAGTTTCTGCAGGGAACACATATTCCCCTCAATAGTAAAAAGGATTAAAAACTGCAAGTAATCTTTTCAATAGCATCTCCACATTCCTCTTCCTTCCAACATAACAGTTAAGATTAGTATGAACTATTTAGAGAAAATAGATTAGGGAGAATCGTATTAGAGAAACTCCTTTGTCCTCCATAGAAGTCACTATTGTCAATGGAGATATTTTAATGGGAAATTTCTGGTGAAAGTTTGTTATGGGGAGAATGTGATACAATGGTTACTTCCTTCAAAGGCTCTTGAAACCTATAGCTTCCATCTTTCACAACATCAGAAATAGAATTGCTTTCTATTGAATTGGACGTTTTCCCTCTCACATTTTTATTTCCTCACATTTTATATCAGTATTCTGCATGGAAGTGACCTCAGCTTAGCTCTGGGAAAGCTGTTACTTAGCATTAAAGGTTTGGTATGTCCTTTGGCACAGCCCCCAGCAAAATGTGGTGCGAAAGCTGTACCATCTTAGAAGTAGTTTCACACTCATAAAATTCAATTCCACTTTCCTTCCTTGTTGCTTCAGGCTCATGACTTCTACTGTCATTAATTATGATGGTTCCTCAGGTCGTCTCTGCCGTCCAGCACTCCAGGGACACAGAAGGTTGACACCATCCGTTCCTCACCCTCCCTTTCCTACATATTTTGCTTAAAAATGAGTGGCTGCGCAACATGGACCTACTACAGCACAGTAAGGTATTTGCAAAGGGCCATATGAGAGATCTCACTTTTCTTTTTCTGCTTGCGTAAGCTTATTGTCTGAACTACAACCTAGTCCCAAAGATTTTGTAATATTCCCATGTAATATTCTTCACTCTCAGCTCTTCTAAAACAGGCCCTGAAACTCTTGGGGGATTTGCATGATGGTCAAATGTGCTCTATCCAGAATGTGTGGTTTCAAGATAATGAATATTCATGCCTGGGCTTCCTTGCACTTTAGTGAAAAAACAGAGAATTAAAGGTTTCAAATTTAAAGGCAAGGTTTCAAATTTCTGATGTGCCCAGAGGGCATGATATTTGTCCATACAGTGGCAGTAACAATTTAAAAAAGAAAAAAAAAAAAAAGCATAAGGATTGGGGTGCTGATCTTTTGGTCACTTGCAATGAAGCCATTCCCTGGATTTGCTGAACGGTTGCCTTCCCATGCCCAGGGAGCTAGCATTTCGTAACTGTTTTAAAGCCTGATACAGTTATTTCAGAGTTGTTGCCTAAAACTTATCAATGTTGTTTCTGAAAAAAAAAAGAAGAAGATGCATTTTCAAGGTTGGAATATATTTTGAACCTGTCAGCTTTGACAGTCTATGGTTAAAACATAGTGCAACAGGAGAAATGAATTTCCAACCCTTCGAATGGTGCTTGAGACACAGAGCAGAAGCAAGCGAGTCTGCACAGAGGCTGATAAGCTTCCTAAATCCTGGAAGGTTTCTTGTACATCGCTATCTCTTTAAAAGGTTCATTTAAGCAAGTAATTTAGGGTTGTGAGCTTTTTTTTTCCTCTCTAGATATGCGGTCTGTTGAGTTTAAACAGTAGCACAGCGCTTCGTGTCTTTAGCCACACTAACTTAATCCCCTCAACTCATAAACACACACAATTCATCCAATATTGCCTGGGTTTTTTAAAAATATTCAGAAAGAGTGACAGGAATTCTGTTTTTGTCAACCTCTCTTCATCTTCTCATTGACCCTTATGCTAGTTTTGTCTTTCTCCCAACACTAAGTCATCTAGGTTGGGAAACATTTTCTTTGTTAATTTGCTCTGTATAGTACTTAGTACACAGGGGCTTTGTTGCTAAATCTGGAACTGACTCTGTGTAAGACTGTACTTCCACAGTCCTTGCTCAGAGTCACACGACATTGATGGCAATATCACAAGGCAGGCTGGAGACTAAACATGCTGCCCGTCCATCTGGCCCTTGGGACTATATGCAGACCACTCTAATTAATATTTTGTGAAGGAAATGTTTGGTACAGATAGTGCCTACAGTGTCCTCCAAGGCATGTTTATCTGCTGTATGACCATGCCTGGACTCTGTGCAGCCTCTGGCTATCAGATCTATCTTGTACTAATGATGTCAGGCAGACGAGAGATGTTGGAGTTTTTCCTGTGGGAGCCCAGTGTCCTGAGGACATCTGCAGGAAGAGCAACCAACATCTAAGCGACATGAAAGCAGCCCAAATTCAAGGAGGTTTTTAAGAACTGTGGAGATGCCTGAGTTTTGCTTTCAATAGTTGCCTAGAATAGTTGCTCCTAAGGGTGTGTTGTCATGTGCAGTGTCAACATTGCTATTGGTCACAAATCAGATTCCTCTCTTGGATGTTGGACTATCACCACTGCCTAGACCAATTCAAAAGAAGCTGTGGAGCTGGCTCAAACCTGCGCTGATACATTCCCACCGGAGTGGGGAATAATGTGGATAATGACACAGGAAATAAGTGAATGAGGATAAGTGAATGCACCCAATATTATGTGTCTAGGGCACAAGATACCAGAGAAATATTGGTTTTATTACGTTATGTACATTGAGATAGGAGGACAGAGTCCTCATGGACTGTAAGCATGGGTGCTTCCTACTTTGTACTTACATTGCTGAAGCAGCCTCCTCCTGTCATCTCTTACTATGCAGTCAGAAGAGTTGTCAGAGATTTTGGTCATATGATAGAGGTAAATGGCATTGCATGGCACACAAGTTCCAGGTGTAACCATCCAGTATCTTCTAGAAAAGGTTCCCTCTTTAATCATAGTAAAAGGTGGAAGTGGGGCAGACAAGGCTGTTTGTGCATTTTCTTAAAAGCTGCAGGAAACTTCAAAATTTCACACTTATAACAAAGCACATCACTTACAGACAGTGTCTAAACTAATGGATACCTAGAAGAACCATAGTAGTAATTAGAAGTTACCACTGCAACAGTTTGTTGGTATCTTCTGAAAGTCACATCAACATATAAAACTGAATTTGAATCTTACTCCAAGATGAGTACCAGTTTATTATAATATGTGTGGTTTATTAGCAACTAATTGATCTTCCTGCTACTTTGTATGCTCTGAATTGGGCTTTACTTACCAGGAACAGGAGTCATTAACTGCCTTATCGTGTGAACACAATGTAGTTTTATAATTATTTTCCAACTATCCTTCTAGCTGTTTTTTCTATAGTTGCTCTGTACAGAAAGGACAAGACATGCTAATGAAGTACTGCCTTGGTATTTTGTATGGCGAGCTAATATTTAAACTTATATCAATCATTTTGTCATATATGAAAGAGTAATGCCAAGCCAAGCTTTTGTTCCTCAAACATTTGAAAATTTTCTTATAGCTCATCTCATGGCAGATCTACCACCTGTTAAACAAAAAGAGCCATTCTTGATTTAGTAGTGAGGCAGCATTAAGTTTGTATGCAGAATAAGGCCATGGGGTGAATATTACTGGCCTGGGTTCTATACAATTATAATCCAAACCTCTGGCAAAATTACTTGTACAGGCTCAAGAAAAAAGGTGTAAATAATTTCCATGCCAGCTGGCAAAACTGTCAGCTCATGACAATGACTGTGAAATCTCAGAAACTGTCATCCTGAAAAGTCATCGCTGTGTTCTCTTTTGATGCGGCAAAAATACATCCTTTTGATCCGCTGTGTAAAATCATTATTGTAGACTGTTTATTTTGAGTAGTTTACTCTTTGTCAGAATGGACTTTTCAGGGGATGCTCATGATCCTTTAGAGGATGTCAAAACTCTAAGCAGATCTAGGTTGCTAAAATCATATTACCTTTGAATGCCTACATCAGAAAAGTCCCCACAGGCTATGTCCAGTCCAGTCCATTGTATCAGATTTTTTAATGTAGCTTTGTGCTGGGACAAGGAGTGGGAGAGGACAGCAGTCCTAAGGAGGACCTCAGCCACAAGAGCTGCTGTCTTCTGCTGTCACCCACGTGCACCCGGGACTGTAGCCCCATAACGTTCTGCTTTCCCATCACCACACTGAGCAGCCCATAGAAGAGGCCACACTTCACCTTAATTAAGTACATTTACAAAGATCCACAAGCATTCTGGAAACAGAGTCCCTATACTCAGGAAAATTATTATCAGTTCTGGAGTGCAAAGTATTTTGCCTTCGGGTAAAGGGTAAATGGCCACGCGTGAACATAAGACTGGCATTAAGTTTTTGATGCTATCAGTCACAAGATGCTACTGGCTTGAAAAAAGCAAGCTGGCAGGAAAAGACAGGAGGCATATGGAGCTTAGCCTGTCTGTGTCATGCATAAATCCCAGGGATTAGCGAGAGAGAGCTAGTCCTTCTTCTTAAAAACATTGGTGTGTATATATAGCAAAACATGAATACATACTACTATTCTGTGTTTCAAACGGGAGTGTTAAGATTTAGGTAAATAATATTGATATGTATGAAGACAATAAATGTATGTTATATTTTATACATAACATTTCTATTACCATTTTATTAGAAACCTGAGGAAGTATTTTTCAATACTGTCCTTCTTCCCTTTACAACATGAACGCTTGCAAGCCACCACTGCTAACTTAGTGGCATTACTTGCAGGGACATGTAGCTTGTTTTAAAAATATAATACAACATTTAGATTCAGATTTTCCATGAGAAGAACAAACTGTCCTTCATGTACAATGAGTGACAACTCTGTAAAATTACACTATAAATTTACTTAGACTAATACAAAGATCTGTGAATATGATCAAACAGGAATTTGACCACTCCATGGAAAAGTGTTTGTAATTTACAGAAGCTAAATGCAATAAATGGAAGAAAAAAAAAAAGGAAAGTGACTTATCTAAAATCTACAGAAAGATTTAAAATATTCTAAAAAATGACGTGTGCAAAAAAGCTGAAAGCAACCAGGACTGATATTTATTGCCAAATTATATGAAAGCACACAGACATTCAATTATCAGCTGTAAAATCCTGTCCTGCCAAGCCTGAGAATAATTCTGTAGTACTGACAGTTGTTTTAGGTCCTGACCACTATAGCTATGTCTGAATGCTACTACAGGATTCAGAAACGCTTAGTTATTCTGAAAAACCTTTCAAATTTTGATTACAGGAAAAAAGTAGTATTTAATTCAACAGCAACAGATGAAAATTACATTTGTATTTTTATCATCAACAGTATTGGGTAGGAGTTTCTTGACAAGTCATGAATTTATGCTGCATAATCTCATTAAGCAATTAGTCTTAAAATTCATTTCACTATATCTTTAATTTTGTTTTCATGTGAAACTTAGACAAATTATTTCTATATGTAAAACCTACATACAGGATAAAGCACAGAATAATAATGCCTTTGGAAGCCAGAAGACAATATATCAAAAATGAATAACACACACAAGATACCTGAGTCTTATATGATACTGTTATCTCAAACAGATATGTCTTTCCCAGATGACAGCTTCTTCAGGGCTGTCAGACTGAGCTGTTGGCCCAGAGCTTGGATAGATAAGCCTAGCTGTCATTCAGACAGCGTTTCATCCCCACTGAGACACTACACAGCTTCCCAAACTTTCAGTTCCTTCTTTCCTGTGTTCCAAATGTGAGACCAGCAGGTGAAAGGGACTCCGATTCAGCGGAGGTGGTAAGTCACCCAGAGTCACCCGCTCTCTGTGCGTCCTCCTCCTGAGCCCTTATCACAAAGGCTCCTTGAATCAGCTTCATAACTAAAGGAAAAAATTTATTTGCGAAAGTCACCATGTTGTTGCCTCAAGACAGTAATAGACAGGATACAGTTTTAGACAGATTTCCCACTGTTGGTGTGCACAAATTGATATTTTTTGTACCTCCTGTAAACACTCACTCCTGGGACTTGTACATATCAGTACAGGTGGCTGTACCTCTTACTTTAATACTGTGCTCTCTTCAGGAATTTAAAATGAACTTTCTGACTTGGTAGTGTCAGAGGGTACTAATGGGAAGGTGATGAGACAGGGATGCTTCCTCAGTGTCTGCTCTCGTGATGCATAAGCCCATCAGCTCTTGGCAGGCAACGCTCGCGCGCTGCCGGCAGCACACTCACGGCCTTTGCTGTGATCTTTGCTGGAGTTCCTGTAGATACCCATATGGCTTGGGCTGCTGCCGTATGCTGCTCCTTTGTGTAGCTGTTGGATGATGGGGCGAAGAAATGTTCAGCTGTATTTAGTAGTGTCAGGTCTTACGTGCCTTTGGTTTTGGCCCCCTACCTGCTTAGCCTGGTGTCCCCTTGGCTTCTTCCACGTGTCGCGTGATGGTCCAACCCTGCCTTCCCTTTTTTTGGCTGTTTTTCTCAACAAATGTGTTCCAACACAGAGCTTTGTAGAAAACTCTTTTACCTAGAATGTTGAATTTAAGTACTTTCAATTATTTTGGGGAATACAAAAATGTCACTGAAGAAAATGGAAAATAGTATTTAACAGAAAATTTCATCACAGCAGAGAGAATGAAAAATAGTGGCTATTCCTGACAAATGCATGTATGGTTAATTATTCATCAAAGCAATGCATCTGAGATAAGCAGATGAACAAACTGAGCTTACCTAGCATCATAATTTTAGAAACACAGAATACTACTTCAGAAGCACATAAATAACACTTCACGCTACCCAGAAAGTTTAATATCTTGCCATTTTTCGATTAATATAAAACTGCTGCATTTATTAATCATGAGGTTTGAGCAAGTTCCACATCAAATTCAAGTAGCTGAAAGCCAAGAGCCATCATAAGGCAAATTAGCATGAGAAAATTATGAGTACTATATAATGATAGCTAGAAGGAAAAAACTCACTGGTCTTTTAACAGCAATAGGTTTCCCAGATAGTCCAGAATGACCCTAAGTACATCTAAAACTAGTAAGTGATCTGCCATATAGTTTTAGGTTGTGGTGAGTTGACCCTGGCTGGGCGCCAGGTGCCCCCCAAAGCCGCTCTATCACTCCCCTCCTCAGCGGGACAGGGGAGAGAAAATGCACCGAAAGGCTCGTGGGTCGAGAGAAGGGCAGGGAGAGACCACTGCCCCCTTACCGTTACGGGCAAAACAGACTCCACTCGGGGAAGTGAATTTATCACCCATCAAATCCGAGTAGGGTAACGGGAAATAAAACCTAAACCTTAAAACACCTTCCCCACACCCCTCCCTTCTTCGAAGAACAGGGAGAGATCACTGCCCCGTTACCGTCATGGGCAAAACCAGACTCAACTTGGGGAAAATGAATTTAATTTATTATCAATCAAATCAGAGTAAGGTGATAAGAAATAAAAAATGAATCTTAAAACACCTTCCCCCCACCCTGCCCTTCTTTTTGGGCTCAACTTCATTCCTGATTTTCTCTACCTCCTCCCCCCGAGCGGCGCAGGGGGATGGGGAATGGGGGTTGTGGTCAGTTCATCACACGTTGTCTCTGCTGCTCCTTCCTCCTCAGGGGGAGGACTAAAAAAATGTGGAGGACTGCCTCCCACGGGAGGCAGTCCTCCACAAACTCCTCCGACGTGAGCCCTTCCCATGGGCTGCAGTTCTTCACAAACTGCTCCACGTGCGTCCCTCCCACGGGGTGCAGTCCTTCAGG
>NW_009190298.1:0-5090 GCF_000690835.1 Fulmarus glacialis
GGGGCGGCCCAGCGGCACCGGTGTTTCCCCGGGCAGGGCCGGGCTGCCCGGCTCCGGAGAGCTACAGCCCATCGGCGTGCGTCAAGGCGCAAAAACGCAGAACAGAGCCTGGGTTCCTCTGCTCGCACCTTTTATGCAAGAATCAGAAGATACTAAACACAGCAATCGCCTTTTGGCAAATTAGAGTGTGTTCATGTGTACGTATGTATCTAACCATGTGTGTGGGTGCACGTGGCTGTATATGGGCATCATAAAAGGACGATTCAATCTATGAACTGTTGCAGCTGCTCCACTTCTAAACCGCTCCGCAGAAGGAGCCTGGCAGCACAGCCGCTGCGAGTGGTTCGGAGCTGGCTATCAGAATTACTCAAGTGCTTCCTCGGATGAGCTCGAAGTCTTCACTTCGGTATGTCAGCTCTCAGTTGGGGAGGTCAGGGTCACCTTTGTTCACTTTCCAAACTGCCATTCCTCTCTCCAAAATGCCTGTTATTCCATCAAGAAAAGTCAGGGATTATTTTATGTTTATGTATTTAAAACTCTTTCCTTAGCGCTGTTTTATTTTACATAGCCATCCTGGTTTTCCTAGCACAAGAAAAAGAAATGTTCTCAGCTGGGGAGCTGTGAATTCAGAGGGTGATTATTTTTTGTTAGTGAAGTGATATATTTCCTACCAGTGCCTCCAATAAAACGTAAAGGTAGGGTGGAGTCTTTCCAGTGACGTCAGCCAGAGTTATATCAGGCCCCAAATGAGACAGAATGGGTTGGAATAACATTCTGGTGGCTTCAGTAAAAATTTTCATTACAAACAAATACTCATTGACTTTTTAGCCCTCCTGGTTGGGAACAAAACCTCCTAAACGAGACCCAACCCAGCGCGGTGCAGAGAAGGAAAAAAAAGCACTTGGGAGGCAGCTGTGAACTGCCCGGGTTGGTGACAGCAGCTCCTGGCCCAGGACATTGTCCCGAGGGAGCGGGTGGGCTGAGGAGGGGCTCCCAGCGCGGGAGGGAGCACACAGCGGAGGCTGTTTCGGAGCCTTTTAGGTAGAATGTTGTGTGAGGTGGGTTATTGACACTTAGCAAATGGGGTGAAGTCTCAGAAGGAAAATGCTTTTGCTGTTCCAAACAAGGATGAGGGCTTGTCTACTCAAGACTTAATTCACAGTATCTCGTACACTTTAAATCATACCTGAGATGTAGCTGTACGGACTTTCAAAGGCAAACAAGCCCTTGGCTACAACTGGCGAGCATCCGCACCCCTGCCCGCCGCTGTTCTCCTCTGTTGCGGCAGAGATCTTCTTCTAATCGTCGGGGAGAAAACTCCAGTTTCTGGTACCAAACAGTTAAAAAAAATAAACTTAAATTAAGAGGTTAGTCACCAGAAAGTGGAAACCATGTCTGGAATTGTTAGAAATAAGGCTTGCTTGAAAATAAATATAGAATTATTCACCATGGTAACTATTGCCCTATTGCGTTAGTGCGTATCGATTTAACATTAATCCAAAGACTAATGCTGTGAAATATTTGGTCTCTTTAATGGAGAACTGTTTAGTTAACAAATCTTTGGGGACTTGTGGAGTTTTTGTTTTGTTTTTCCTTAGATCGCGTCAACGACTTTTGGAAGAAAATGATTTGACTCTTAGGGTTACTTATTTCTCACATGGATCTCCCTTTCCAATTACATTTTATGAATTTATCTTAGTGCTGCACTATAATGATTATGTGGGGTCGCTCAAATCTTTAACTAATGCTGAAGTATTGCAGTGAGGAATAAAAGGAAGGATTTAAATGTGACCGCACAGGCAAATGCCTGACTTCTGGTCTGGCAATGAGTGAAATTATATTATAGTCCAAAACTAGCCAGAGCAGACTGATGGGTTCATGTAGTTCGGTTTGTCCAAGGACCTCAGATCTCACTGAAGCTCCTGTGTGTCCCTTTCCATGGACGAAGAGCCTGAGGCACAGCGAGCAGCCCCAGCTCACCCTGAAATTTTATGGCAAAACCAGGAAGCGAAGGGAGATCCTGCAGTGCCAGACTCATCCTGGAGCCATCAGAGGTGTCTCTAGGGAGAACATAAAAAGAAACTGAAAAAAGCTGATCAGTGACAGAATACAGGAGCCAAAATCAACAAAAGTGTATTCTGGAAGTATCCCACCAGCCGAGCAGCACTCGCTGCTGGTACAGAAGAAACTCTGACAAACGGCAGTGGGCTGGAGAGTGGATAGCGTTATTACAAAGAACAGGGTGAAGCATTTAAAGTTAGCTGATGTACTTTTAATTTTTACAAGCCCATCTGGGATGACTTTAATTATTTGTTCTTAAATCATGGTGGAAAAATGCTGATTGTTCTTAAAGCCACATGAGTCGTTCAGATGAAATCGGGACGGTGGTAAACAGTGCATTTTTAAACCAGCATCGACTTGCAAACAGTTATTTTTCTTTTTTTCTTTTTTTTTTAAGGAAGCTTAGGAAGATGTGTGAACTTGCAGCAGCCTGCATCTGAAACTGGAGCCTTTATCCACCAAAGTTTTGCAAACTTGTAAAAACTCCCCCTAGAACAAGCTGGCTGATTCACGGGGTGAGGGCGGACGCCTTTCCCCCTGCCGGAGCCGGCTCTTCCACAGCTCAGTTGTAACCCGGGCACTGGGTCCTCCCAGCCTGCGCTTGCTCAGCCATCAGCACATGGACTGTTCTGGTCAGGGTCCCTGAGATGCCCCCACCAAGGCTCCTTCTGCCACAGCGCCCATCCCCAGCACATCCTGCCTGCGAACAGGCCTCCAGCCGTGCCCTTCCACGTGCTGCCCCGTCTCCCGGTCCCTGGGCCCGTGGGTGACGCTGTGCCAGTTTGTTGCAGCAGAGAGAGCTGAGAAGGACTCTGTAACCCACCAGTCAAGGAACTGACCTGCCACAGAAGAATAATATATTACTTAAAGCTGCATTTACTTGCTTAAGACCATTTAAGGATGTATGATGTCTGTGTCTCAAAATACAAGAATTCTGAATCAAACACGAACTATGGCCACATCTGTGCAGCCGACAAACTCGGAGGGCTCAGCAGCGGTGGCAGGGCTGGTGCTGGCAGGCTGCTGGCGGCTGGTATCTCCCACAACACAAGGAAGCGTCTAGCGTTCACCTTCACTTATTTATGGAGGTAGTAGGTTTTTTTTAGCGCGAACGACTGTTAATTGCAAGCTGGTGGGCTCAGCTTAGCTTACAGCCATCTTTTCTGGCCAGTCAAGCAAAGTCCATGGGAAAAGGGTCTCTAATACACAGCTGCCAAGTGTTTTAAAAAGAAAAAAAATATATTTCCAGCTATATAATAATAAAAGTGGGTTGATTGATAAAGCTGGCACTTGTCTTCAGAATTTTGACCATGCGTGTGCCTTGCTTTAACTTTCGAGCTGGCCTTTCTGGGGCTTGCGGGCTCCCACCCGCCCAAGGCCCACATCCCTCTAACAGGGTAACGTTGCTTCACGTTTGCACGAAGCATTTCTAGAAATTTGCCTGGCACAAAAGAAACTGAGACTCCAGGACCAACCTGAAGTAATTGGCCAAAAGGCAGGTAAGGATTACCCCTCCTGCATTACCAACGAGGAAACTGAGGCTGGGAACAAAATATAAAAATACAAAAATAGGATTGGAAATGCTTTAATTCCAGCTCTAGCGTAGATTTTTTTCAGGTAGTTGTCCCTCCTCTCCCAGGCCTGCACACTAACCCCCACCCCTGGTGCCACCCCCGGCGCCGCTCCCCCTGCGTTTGGGGAACGGCACTGGTACAATAATTAACGTCTGCTCAGCACTGGGAAGCACAAACTTCTCAAAGCTCGTTTCTATCTGAGCCACAAGATCCTCTTCCATGTTTCCTTTGGATTAGTAATTGTTGGGAGTTACCATCTGTCAAGTGGCAAAGAGTAAAAGATTAAACAACCTGGCAATTCCTTGTTCCTTCTCTTCAGGCGTTTTCACAGGCCTGGATGGGGCCGCAGCAGTAAAGCACAGGCGCGTATTTAACATTAGTTTGTGAGTAGTCATGTAGAAATAAATTCAGTATTTTTGGGTGGGAAATAAAGGTTCAACCTTATCAGCGAGTGCCACCGTGCCTGACCTGACTTACGACACCATCCGTCTTGTGTGATATCTACAGCTTTATACAAGATTTGGGTTGGTAGCCTGTCCCCTGCTCGGTGCGATCTTCCCGGCAGCATCTCTCGGGAGCACAGGCCCAGCCGGGGACTCTTCAGATGCTTCCCAATCCTAAATTGGAGCCATCAAGAATTATGGGAAAATATGTTTTCTTAGAAGATAAGTGAAGCTGTCTTTATCTCCCAGTAACAGGATTCACCAAGTATTATAGCAGCTACTTTGCACACTATAGTTAAGCTTGTTTCAGCATTTTCATTATAAACTTTTGTTTTCACAGGTTTATTTCCTAGGAAAAAAGAAAAACGAAAATTGAAATCTGTCTTGACTAAAACTTGGCGCATTGAGTGCTCAGGGAAGATGATGGTTTTCCCTTTTACCTGTGTAAAAAGTGAATGGGGTCATTCCATTTTAAAGCGGGTAGTTTGAAACAAAAATCGGAGTTTGTCTGAAAGAGTTTCTGAGCTTTGCAGAAGCAAGCAGCACTGCTGAGCCCCCCGCCTGCATTTACCATTGGAGCCAATGGCAGAATTTGCACCGAGTTCAGCCATGGCCAAACTGGCGCCTACGGGTTTTTCCCCCATTTCTTTTCCAATCTTTCCCACTTTTTCCTTTGAAATGCTGCATTTGGGAACTCTCTGTGCAAAGCAAGCCCGAAGCCCTGTGGCTCCTGTGCTGCGCTGCGCGGGGGCCGTGCCGCGGCCGGGGCCGAAGGGGGTCTCGGGGCAGAATTTGCACCGAGTTCAGCCATGGCCAAACTGGCGCCTACGGGTTTTTCCCCCATTTCTTTTCCAATCTTTCCCACTTTTTCCTTTGAAATGCTGCATTTGGGAACTCTCTGTGCAAAGCAAGCCCGAAGCCCTGTGGCTCCTGTGCTGCGCTGCGCGGGGGCCGTGCCGCGGCCGGGGCCGAAGGGGGTCTCGGCACTCGGGCCGCTTGCGGGACCGAGCCC
>NW_009190299.1:0-14036 GCF_000690835.1 Fulmarus glacialis
TATTTTTATAAGAATAATAATTAAAAATCAATGCAGCCCCAAGCATGATAGGACACATTACAAACGGCCAGAAATGGATTCTCAGTTGTAGCTTATTCAGTTGTCAGGTTTAGACACAGGAGCCTTATTGTTTGAGTTTGTTCTGGTTCAACTTTACACAGCCTGTAGCCTGTGAAACTGCGATGTGGTGCCGCCTTGGGGCATTCTCTAATCGAGCGCCATATACAATAATGACAACATAGTTGACCGACTTACAGATTGGGCATCCCTTATTCCTTGCAACCATCAACTGTCTTTAAAGAATCCTTGAAGAAGTTAAAACACTAAGCTTATACCCCTTTTGCCAGATTATGACATAGAGGAAGACTTATCAGTTGAAAAGCTGCAGTTTTCTACAGCTCCTTTTTTGTTGTTGCTTTTTTTTTCTTTTAACAGTTTTAGCCTTCTTAACCTTCAATAGCAGATGATGCAGCAATTAGAATAAATAAGTATAATTAATTGTTAGCCAAATGTATTTTCTTTCCCTCCTGACTTGCAAACACCGCAGTATTAAAAAAAAAAAAACAACAAACCCAGTTGTCATACTAAATTTCCTAGGTGGGTGCCACACTTGTACATTACCTTGTCATTGTAACACACACTTTTGATATCAGGTAAGGGTTATTGCCATGACCTGGAGACTTCCATGCAGTGCTGCGAAGCAAGGAACTTTTTGTTCCTGCAGTTTTGTTCATTTAGCCATGGCTCTGGCCTTTCTTACTATGCAGCTTATTCCTGACTCATCTTCTGAGCTTACAAAATACGAGATAAAAATAGATTATTGTTCTATCTAAATCCCATAATCCTTGTGCTCGTTAAAAATAAAGTCATGTAACTGTTCTTAGTCAGGATTGCACTAATTAGTGCAACTGGCACTTCTAACCTTGTGATATGTACCCTTAATACACCCAGGTTTGCTGTGCTGCCTGCATTACCATACACAGCATATATAATCCCTCCTTACACAACAAAGTGCTGGAGGGATACATGCAAACCAGAAAATAAAGGTCAGGACATTTTTGCATGGTAATATATAGTTTTTCCACATCCTCACCCTTAGGCTTAACTGAATATTTTGGATTTATTTTCGTAAAATGAACTGAAGGGCCACAAATAAAAATCAGAGGCCAACTTTTCATAGATCTTTAGGGAGACAGAGCTGTTCCCCAGAGAGCTCTCGACCAGTGGCTCTGGTTCAGGGTAGCAGCATGTTGGTTTCTACAAAGAACTGCTTGGTTCTCAAAGATTTCGGGGAGATACCAGCAGAAGCTTCTTAAACTTAACCTCATCTGAATGTTTTTTGTTGTGTTTCTTAAAGACAGACAGACTAGGTTCAAGGAACTAAATTCCCTGTTTACTCACTTTACCTTATGGAACAGCTTTATCTTTTTAGTCTCCTTCACTATGCAATAAAATTAAATGTGTGTATTTTTGTACAGGAAACTAAAAACTATTGGCAGTAGATTTTTTGCTGCAGCTGCTAACATATTTATTGTTTGATTTATATATGTTTCACTGGAGTCAGGAAATCACTGATGGTAAATCCATTAATAAATCTAATCCTCTCACCATCAAGCTGTATTTAAATAAGTATTTAAATAAATTATACTGATAGGACAATCAATTCTCTGAAAGTTATAATAAAAAGCAGAAGGAACTTAACTATGCAGGTGATGGATCTACCAGAATGAGAATAGAAATTTAAATAGTTCAGAGAAATCCTCAGTCATGGTAGACTGACAGAGGTATATAAAACTAGGAAAGGTAGAGGAAAAAAGCTACATCAGGGATTTGTTTGTTTAAACCTCTCATAACTCAAGAGGGAAGGAACAACCAATGCAAAGACAGAACATTTATAACGAATGAAGCTTCTTCTGAAACAAAATGGACTTTTGAAAGAGCTTGTAAGTAGCCTGCAGGACTCATTAACCTCCCCAAGCTCAAAAATGCAGCAGGACAACAAAACAAAACCGACACCGAGGAGGCAAACTAAAAGGAAAACAAAACAAGGATATAAATTTCAGTGGGCCAGGACATTAAGCCAGCTTCTAATGGAAGGGTTAGGAAGAAAATCCCTATATATAGCAAGGTTATTTGACGCTTGTCCACTCCAGGCATCCTTACAATTTTCCCTGAGGCACTTGTCTTGGCTATTCTGGGTGTGAGGATAATGGCTCCGACATATCTGGGGCCTGATTCTCTATGCAGCTCCTATCATCTGTGTTTACTTAATAAAGGAAGGCTTTTTAATAGTTACTCCAAATATGAAAATTATTGAGTAGTCTGAAAAATTAGTATTGTATTTGTTGCTATTTCTTGCAGAATTAGGGTCTTTGTAAGCCTGCAGCAGAAAACAGAAACATAGTGTTGAGAAGTTAAAAGCCTAAAAAAAGCATTGGCCATCTAGCTACTAATAAAATTGTAAGTTTCATAGATTTTCAGGCCAAAACCCATCATGACAATTACCTAATCTAGTTACCTGCATAATGTAGGTCACAACCTCCCACTGTAATTAGGCTAAACAGTACCTACTTCTATTTCAGCTCTGTAATAAAATATTTAAGACAACAGTTTTGATTTCAAGACTTGAGGGATGGAGTACCGAACACATACCCAAGTTGGGGCTTTCCCCCACCTCCTCATTCTGAACTCGGCTACATTCTGCACTCAACTGCTGCATCTTAAATCTTTTCCTCCATACTGGAGTCCATGACTGACAGCACCTGCCGAGTACTTGTACATAATAGAATTGTATTGTACTTTCCCTTGGATAAACTAAGCAGACTAGACTTCATTCTTCCACTAAAATAAGTTTTTCTGGATTACCTTTGTAGCTTTAATTGGCTCTGTCTGGGGTCTTTTAGGGGTGGGGTTGGTATAGCTTCATTTTGTGTCTGTGTGGGAAGGTTTATTCAATGACTAATGCTAAAAATCGATCTTGATCTAGATCCTTCTCTCAGCACAACTGAGAGACTTGTGTAAGGGGCACACAGCAGTAGGTGTTACAGGCAACCTTTGGAGGCCGTCCTCCCATACACGTTCTTCTGTCCGCTTCGCAAATACTTAGTTGTCTGCAAAACATACTACTGTTCTAAACATTAGATAACAGCTATAGGGCAAACATAAAACACAAACCACAACTTATTAGTATTACCGTAGGGCAATGGCTGGAGTAACAAAACCCATCAGCTACAACTTTAAGTGACAATGGAATCAATACTCAATATTGGAATAAAGAGAAGTGGGAGAAAATTTATTTGCCAGAAATTAATCCAGCACTGGTTAATCAACATTGTTTCAGCAAATATTACTGCAGGCTTGTGGGCAATTAACAGAGCTTAGTTTTAAGACTCTACTGGTCTATTAAAATAATATTTATACTTATTTTTGTCATCAGTTTTGGCTAAGGAACTTCCTGGAAAAACAACCCCACCCTAATTATAGCATATGAGGTTCAGCTCTGAAGGCTCTTAAAATTGTGCTTGTCAAGCATAGGCTCCGTAAGCCATTGGCTGTGGTGTAACAGAGCAGAGCACTGCGCATAGAACGTTCCACTACTTTTACCAGCTGCAAGGGAGTATTCAGTCAAAGCAGTGGCAGCCCCCCGCCCCCAAGCCATCAATTCTGTTCTACAAATTTTAAGTTTGCCATTTTCAATGCAGGAAAATTACCGTGTCGTCCAGTGGAGAGAGTTTTCTTTCTTTTTCAGAAGGATGCATAACATCTTGTGCACTTCAAGATACAGGTGCAGAAGGACAGCCCCTATCTACTAGGTCGGGGTTTCTCCCCTTCAAATACTTGCTGATGAGGAAGACCCAAGTGTGTCAGCCTAAGAAAATACAGAGATGAGGGAACACAACAAGACCAAGAACAATAACAAAAGCATCTTCAGCGTTTTCAAAAGTGTGGAGGGAAGAGAAAACCCAACAGCTTCACCTCAGAGGAAAGCACCGGCAGGCTGGGTTTCATGGTGCTGCTGTACCCATCACCTCCTCCTCAGGAAAGGAGATGTGTGCAAGGAGAAGGAGACAGGCTGGCTGACTGGACTTGCTGGTGGTAGGTGAGGGTGTGACAGAAGTGAATCAGCAGCAGTGCTTAACATCATTGCATCTGAATCTGAAGTTTCAGCTTCTAACTTCTTGTGTGATGCAGTCTGCTGCTTCTGAGGGGAGAGCCAGTGGATGAAGGGGAATGATTCTTCCCTAAAAAACAACCAAGATTGCAGGGCAAGGAAAAAAAAAGAAGGTCCAGGGTGTAACAAGCAGATGAGTTAGAGAGCCATAGCTCAGAGCTGGGAGTGGGCAGTTTCACCAAAGACAAGACAGCTGAAGGAGCAGTAAGCAGCCAGCCACCCCTCAGAGGTGAAGAAAACCTTACTAAGGGACTGGGCGGCATTTATTTCAGCTCAGAGTCTGCCAGCCAGCCACGCCTAACCTAGAAGTAAGGACACCGTGGGGCGGGAAAGACTGGTTTAGACATTTGTTTCTTCCATCTTGTCTAGCCATTTTCCGTCAATATTCAATATATGGTCTCACTAATGCTGCAGACAGAAATCCTACTGCCCTCTGCTCCTACTTGGCCTCTCTGCTCAGAGAGTCAAATCTTTTATTTATATATGTGTATTTATTTACAACAGAAACTCATATGCAGCCATCAGTTGCCCCAGTCTCTCAATTCTTTTCACTGTCACTGTCTTCTGGGACAATTTCTCTTCCTGATAGACGCTTCATCTAATCTTTGTGGCTAGATGACCTTCCTTTTGCCTCTGTTACGATGCTTACTGTCAGACACTCTTTACTAAGCCATTTGGACTACTCAGGGACTTGTCCTCATAAATAACAAATTGGTAGAATAAAAAAATTTGTATTTTATTTCCTATCATTTATAAAAACATTGTGTATCATTGAACAGATCTGCAGAGAATTATACTAGTTAACTGCAAATGGAAATTTTTCTCTTCAAAAGCAATTTAATATAAATTGATCTTTCATAGTTTTTCTCCTTCAGACTCTCAAGTGAGATTAAAAATGTCACACAATAATCAGCCACATTTGCCATCTCATCCAGTCTAGTTTCGTAGTTTTGTTTAGCAAAGCCACTGTTGCTTTTTCCCAAAGCCGTGCTGACTGGCCTTACTGAGGTTAGCTTTTATTATTTACTCATTGCATGGACCTGGAGTTTGACCTTATTTATCACTGTCACAACATCCACTTTCCCAATTTTCCAAAAAAATCTGTACATCACAATCCAGCGAGTTCCTTGCCATCTTTAATACGCAGGGATCAACCTATCCATTCTTGTCAGCCTTTAGTACTTGTGCAATAGTATCATTTACAACAAATTCTACAACTTTTTCTTTTAAAGTAAAAATATAAGCACCTTTATTCAGCTGCACTAGATGCTAGCACTAGCTGCTCTGAAGTTCCTGATGTATCACTTCTCCAACCTCATGGAGAAGTCTTCATCAAGCCAACTGGCTAACTCAGTACAAAACCAGACTGACATTAGACAGGACAACCGACCAGAGAGACCTCTTCCTTATTCCACAGAGAACCTAAGGACATATGGGAAATCTAAGTCCTAATGGATCCTGTCTATATAAAGATACCAACAAGAAAGGCTTTTTTGCAGAAAGAGATACTGTGATCTCAAAAGTAAAGGTAACTACAGCACATAACATGCCTGACCGTCTCAGGCGCCCGTTTTTGCCCACACTTCAGACTCCCCCGTCCATTGTGAGCCCTGTTCTTACAGCTCTGCCCATTTCTCCACAACTTCTTTCAAGAGAAGCCGCCCATTTACAATCAGCTAGAAAGTTATGTACTCGCTCTGCGCGCCCCGTCGGCTAAGCGCGCTATTTTGTAGTATATTTGAAGCTCACGGCAGGTCTTGGAGAGTCAGGGAGGGCCAGAGGGAGAAAAACACCTGGAACCTAATTCCCCTGTGCCCTGCGCTAATCCGCAGCAAGCCTTTCGGTACATTTCACAGGGTGCTTTTTTTTTTTTTAAATTTTAACAAGAGATGTTTCTTTGTAAACCGGAGTATGCACACATGACATCACATACCTTTTTTATTTGTTGCCTCAGCTGAAATTAGTGATATTTAAAAATGCAGAGCAGCCTTTCAGAAAACCTGTGACAGTTACCAGAAGAGTAAAAATACAAGATAGAGTCCTGAGAGATAAAAATTTATTTATATCTGATCAGCATGTCATGATATGGTCACAACTCATACAGCTGACATTCTCATAGCCAAAAGAGGGATTTTTTTTTTTTTTTTTCTTTTTAAAAATACATTTTTCTTTCCGGCAAGAAGGATTTTTTAAAAACAAACATTTCATACTAGGCAGGAATTAAAAACAATGGCTTTTTCAGTATGACAACACAGCTGGTAAGCACTGGATCCCCCACCAGTGTCTTATATTCAGATTTCAAGTCTTCCCTCCCACTGCCTCCCTCCCCCTCAAAAAAAACAGAAGACGACCACACAGAAAAACAAGACAAAACCCAGAAGGGAAACAAAGAGGTAGACGTAACTACAACCGTGGCGCTGGTTTGGAAATTGTGCAAGATGTCTTACTATGCTCCGAGGAGTTCCTTTTTTCTTTGTTCTACGTTGCAGTATTACGCACCAGCAGTTAACACGAAAGGTGACACGGAGCTAAGCGCTATCGTTAGCGAGAGATGCCAGGGCCACAGAAGGAACGGCGCCGTTCCACTCGATATTGCTTTGCCTAGCTGAAGTTGTTCAAAAAGAGACCGTTCTGTTAAAAAATATACGTATCTACAAAATGATCACAGCCTCGCTCGCAAAAAGGTTGGATCCACATCTCGCTAGGATGGTGGCAATGGAGGGTGGATGGGGGCCCAGGTTCTGCTCTTGGTGTGCCCTCAGCTCTCAGGAACTTCAAGGGGAATCATTGCTAGGCAGTGACCTGCGGAGGAACTCTGCAGCTTGAGTTTCCAGCGGGTGCTGGAGTGAGCAAGGGCTGCAGAAGCTGCTTTCCCCCCTCCTCCCGACTGCTCCGCTCCCCCGCTTACCACTTCTGGCATAGAAACATTTGCCTCTGTGTCCCTCCTGATGAGAGCTCTAATAAGCAACATTATCTACCATAAATTAACATTGCAGCTGTAGAGTGAACCCAAGTGTTATTTTGCTATTTGTTGTGTTTATGGTAAGCACAGTAGAGATTGTGTATCTGTTGGATAGAAGCACAACAAATACAACCAAAGAAAATCATCTCGTCTATTAAGGATTAGAAGGACATGAAATAATCTTGAAAAAAAATTAACTTTATTTTTGCCACACAAAAAAAATAATGGGAAAAGACACCTACTAATCTCTGTAGAGAAATGCTGCTTCTGGTATCTGTCTACATTTCTGAAAGACATCTTGGCTGCTGGAAAGATTTGATAAAAAATGCAATGAAATAAGTTCCATAAAATAATTCCAAACACGACCAGCCCTTTGCAAAATCCTTGAGAGTCACTACAGGCTTCTACATCCATTTTATCATACAAAGCAAAAATGGAGGTAACACAGGAGGGAAGGAGAAAATTGGAGGTGAAAATAACTGGTATCAGGAAAACGAATTTTTATCATACAAAATGAACACCATTGTAGAGTAATTTTAAGGAACTAACTCACTTTAACAGGACAGTTGTTCAGTGTAAAATTACTTCGTTATCCAATGAGAAAATAAAAGGTTTAACTTTAAAATGCATAGAATCCTTTTAAAGACTTCTTTTGTATCACAGCCAGGTAGTCTACAGTTTTTACGGAAAAATAAAGCTGCTCAGAAGTGTTCATAATGTATGCAAATATTTTTAAACCAGAGTATGGTTTCAATTTTGCTCTTCCAATTGTTCTTTTTTTTTTAAAAAAGTGTAAAAACTATCAAATATGCAATTTTGCAAAATAACCCTTTATTTCATATGGCTCCATTATTTCCAAACAATACAGTACCCCAGGTGTATAATTATTTTGTATAATTGTATCAGATCACCACAAAATCTCCAGCTGACTATCAAGAGAATGCACCCAACCCGGTCTCATGATTTGGAAATCCCAGTTTTAAGTACCTTTGGTCCCAAAATTTTATGTCAAGGCAAAGTGGAGCAGTTGAATCCTGTCACACACAGTGATCGGTATCTGTATTATCTTGTACAAACAGGTGAAAAAAGTTAACAGCACTTTATGGCAGTGTCAGACAGAAAAAAACAGTTACATCATTTGCAAAACAAGTGAATAATGAACAGTACCACAGTGATCATTGTATTTTTACTTCAATAAGATGCATCTTATTTTTGACGCTGGGGGTGGAGGAGGGAGAAGGAAGCTTTTCATTTTCCAGCGAGCGCGGTAAACTGAAATCTTGCTTTTCCAAATCTGATGAGAGCAACTTTAAAAAAAAAAAAAAATCCCTCCTGCAGGAGACATCATTGTTGAAAAGCTTGACAGAACTGTACATAAAATACTAGAGAACCTGTAAGGAAGGCGCACTCAAAGGGCACTGAAGAAAACACTGCTCGTTGTGAATGGGCAGATACTCTTCATGTAATGGGATTCGAAGAGCAGTAATGCTAAACCATTAGGACTTACATCCTTTCAGTGGGAACAACTTGTTTGTGAACAACTAAACATAGAAACATACAGATGTTTTGTGTGCAACACTGGCAGACAACCATCTTTATTCACAATACACTTAAAATGCTGTGTTCTCACTTCTGTGAGCAACAGCTTTCAGTTAGCGTTTTTTCTGTAATTTTTTCATTCTGTATCACTTTATACATTCTTCCATTATATTTCTCCTAATATAAATTCAAAGTTATATTAATTAACCATTTTGTGATCAACTGTATGGTTCAATTAACATCATTTTCTGTCCAATGCATTTTGAACTCTTCAGAAGAGGATGCCCATGGATGGCGCAGCAAAATGCCCACTGCAACTGTAACACCGGCCCACTGCCATCATATAGAACCGAACTGCAACTGACAGGAATTTACGTTTTACAAGCTAGCCTACTAAGCTCCAAATGGTCTTGACCAGCGTGGTATTTTTAGCACAGAATTTCCTATATATTGTGTACTTTTTATGTTTTTCCCTTAACAGAAAAAACTTCTTTTATCCCATTTATTCTCTTTCCTGAAGCAGCATCCAAGTTCATGCTGGGAGGGTACTTCGGAGTTTCTTAACAACAGTTTCATTCCACTGTCATCTACAGCAACTCAGCCGTAAGGAGACACAACGTCAGGGTCTCTTCACATTTTCCAGTGCAGGCAGGAAAGAAGCCTAAGACCTAACACTATTTACTCACCCTACCAAAACAACAATCAGTGCTTGAAAACAAATGTCTTGCAAAAGTAAGAACTACGGAGGAACAAACTGAAAATGAACAGGACCAGATAAATCAAATTATTACCTGAAACATTATTGCGCATTACTAATTTCTTTAGGCAGCATGTGAACACTCACTATTGATTGCAATCCACTGGAGAAAAAAAAAAAAAAACAAACAACTGCATTTGAAAAAACAGTATGCTCTGACATGGAGTTCACAGGGTCTATAAAGAACAACCTCCTGATGTGAGTTACTGCTGTGCAATCTGCTGATATAAACTTCCCTTTTTGTATCACCCCAGTCTGTCCTAGCTCAAAATAAAACCAGCCGTACTGTGGGCATCTCCGTGGTTCTGATCAAACCACCTGGTGGAGGACAGAAGTGAGTCGTTTGCCATCTGCATTTTGCAGCTTTGAGAGTCTTTTTACGCCCACGTGCAGCAGACATAACCACTTACATGGTAACGGTGCTGGACAGCCCCAACACCCTCCTATAAAATGGCAGATTAAATACATTCATTCCATCAGCTGTACTTTAGTAAGAGCAACAGAAAAATAAAAATACTCCCAAGACTGCCTCCCTTTCACTTCTTTTTAAATGGATTTTATGTTACACCAGAATTCAGGTGTGTGGCTGGGTGTGAAGTGATGGGATTTAGAAACAGTATCTTACCTAAAATGTTAAGCTGTAGGCAACCACTGTCCTTTGCCTCCCAGCTGCAGTGGTTCTTTTAAGTCAAAGAGGGGACTCATAGTTCAGGGGAACTTACTATGGTGTATCATTTTGCAACCAACCCACTGAGCTACCTTGGAATAAAACTACTGCTTTTGGGGGGGATAGGAGTGGCATATTTGACTAGGTATTTTTCCATTAAATCAGGAAGATTGGCATTGTCTCATATTTTGGTACGCTCTTAGCTCCCCCCGCAAAGGGAACACTGACTACATTTTGTATTCTGCACACCACCCACTGTGATTCATGTAGCAGGTGAGCGAGAGAGAATGGGGATCAATATGGCTAACTCAGAGCCAAAACTACTGAGGGCTTACTTTGTTCTCAGTAAAATTACTCTGTAAAAGGCAGTATGCCAACATCTGAAGTTCTGGCTACCCTGCTTGTATTTAGAGAGATTAGTTTTATTTTAGGAACAGCTCTCAAATCTGTGTATAATCACATAAACACGATGCCAACTAGACCTGCCAGAAGTAAGATTGTACCTCATAGACATGCTTTCAAAAGTATCCTATGTTACACATCTGAAGGTGTCTTCTGTTCCAGTTTGCCTTTAAATTCAACTCATCCTTCTTCCAGTAAGATTTTAGCGCAGTGGTGAGCTAATTAATACTGCCCTCCATGTAGTTATTCAGAGTATTTACCATACTTTTTTTTTTTGCAGCAGTATCTTCTTACAGATTTATGATAGCAATTATACCTATTTTTTCTTTTTTAAGAAACTAGTTTTTCTTCTATTACTCCTTAGCAAAACATTAAGATGGTTGGCATTGAATTATTTAAACTCTCCCACAAGTATATTTAGCGCTGTTGCAACTAGCGGGGAGAAAAAGGCCTCTATAAACCACTCAAAGGTCACCTTGGTTGGACTGCAGTATACAAAATACGAAGGTGGCTAAAAATCACCAGCAGCACCAGCAGACCTTCAGAAACAGCTAGAATTGCTCTGGCTTCCAATGTGTGACAAATAAAGCTTTCCCCTATTCCCTAAGTTTCATGTCTTTCCTTCACTGTATTTTCACCTTTAAAAGTGCGTTTTGAAAACTGATAATGATCGTTGAGATCTGAACAAAACGGGAAAATAAACCAAGTGACTTTATATTCTCCAAGTTTCCTCATAATACGAGATACTGGCAGCACACAGAATTCGGAGAGCTGATGGTAAGACCACAGCAGGGATGGGCTGATTCATCAAATGTGGATAGCTTTTAATCACACTGTGATGCTGCGATGCTTTTTTGAGGACTGATTCCTCACAAAACACACCTGACGCTGGATCTTATTTGGGTCTTGATTTTAGATCAATGTGTCTAATACAACAGCTGCTGACTGCGTAGCCGCAAAGATACCGCCACCAGCTCCATCGAGTATCTTTGACTCCAGCACAATGAGTTGCAATAAAGTACAAGTTTGTGCAAACGAGGAATCTCTACCACACCAATGCTGTACAGACTATTGAAGAGACAAGTTGCTGAATTTTCTGAGCTCTAACTACAATGCCGAGAAATACTTGTGGTGACAGAGCTTTCTTGTCACAGACATTCTTCTATGGTGGTTGTACGATTGCACCTGTTGTCCAAATGCTGAATTTGCTTAAGTGTGGGTGAGAGTATACATTTTTAAAAATACAGACAATTCTTAAAATAATACATCATCAGGTCACTATGTTACTGATCTTCACTTTTAGTGGAGTTTAAAATTTCCCCAAAGAGAGGTAAGAGTCCGTCCAGTATTTTCCTTTACTCTTGAATATTCACACTTGTACATACAACATGATATTCATTTGCAAGAGCCTGGATTCCCAATGTGTCCTCAGGTCCCATTCCACTTTTAAAATAGGCAATGATAAAAATACTGAAAAATGCAGTACCACATACCGCCTGACAAAAACGCAAATGATTGTATGCCGACTAGCCACAGGTTACTGAGGGTCATCTCCCGAGAAATAGCTTTTGTTTGACCCTGCAGGGGAGGAAAAGCTCCTAAAAGAGAAAACGAAACACATTTAATGCTTCTGCAGCAGGAACGGTAGCCTTAATGCATTATTCTTTACCATCACTGTTTGTCCCAGCAACAGTGTCCACAAACAATTAATTGGTTACTTCTGCATTATGCTGTTAAACTTTAAAAAAAATTCTCTGGCATTATCAGTTATCTCCAAGAAAATAAAAAAAAGCCCTTTTCTTTATTATTAAGAACAATTTACATCTCATTTGGATATAAACTTGAAGTATAAACTTCAAAGCATTCCTTAAAAGGAGCCATCCTCAACCTTTGCAGGAAGATCCAACTGTCAGCTAAGTTTTCTGTGTTGTTTTTGAAGTTATGTTAATGTCTACATGATCAAATTGAATGGACTCCATATTAAACTTTACAGCTGTTTGGTAATGATTTTGTATACTGTGAAGAAGCAATACATGCACACTCCCAAGGTTCTCCTTGAATATATATGTACATACACACATGCACTTTTTTTTTTCCAAACAATAGTTTCCCTATGTTGTTTGAACATTCATTGGCCAGTCAGTCATATAGACTAAGGAAGCATTGCAATTTGCTATTCAGTTTTCCAGAAAGACTTTTTTGAAATGTCTGTTTACATGAGAAAGACTGGCAGGAGATACAGCTGACATGATTTAAAAAAAATTCATTTTTCCCTATTTTGACCTTTTCTGACTTACAACACTAAATTACATTTGTCTGAATACATCAGAGCTTTATGATCATACGCAAACTGTTGGCATGTATTTACATCAGCATAGTTAATAATTTGCACTACATTTTACTGACATGCATAAAGCCTATATGATATGAACCACTTTGTTGTTGTTAATCCTGAACAGTGGATATAAAAACTCCAAATATACCAGAGAAGATGAGGTACTTGCTGCAGCATTATGGAGTCACAACTACTCATAGAAGGACAAGAGATGAATGATTCAAAGAGTAAAGATATAGCAGTGTCAATTCTGAATCTTAGAAACCACAGAATTTGGGCAATTAGATACCATCAGCAACTTACCTCTGCTTCACACTGGCAATCACCAGAGGAATTGCAATCAAGCATTTAAGACAAAGCTTTTCTTCCTGTACAAACACTCTTAAATAAAAAAAAAAAAAAACCTAAAAAAACCCCTTGATGAGTCCCATCCTCCTCTCACTGATATGTATTTTCACACACGGGCAGATTTGCCACACCATTATTCCCCATTATTATTTAGTAATTCTCTTTGCTAAGCTTCTATTTGTCCACTACGCTACATTTGTTCTTCCATGGCCCATGCTTGCTAAGCTTCTATTTGTCCACTCTACGCTACATTTGTTCTTCCATGGCCCATTTGTTTTCCTGTACCAACACTGACCTTTGGTTTAAATAACTTTCCTTTTTCCTTGGTATTGATAGCAACTGTCTCTTCCCCCTCCTCCTCTCCCAAGCCAACTCGTATCTTACAGGAAAAACAATCCTTCACTTTCCTAGCTGAGACAAGCCAAGCACTTTTAGTTGTCCTTCACAGAAACGACTCCTCCTTCCCCTTAATCATCTTAGCACCTATTATCTGTCCCTCTTCCCGGTTCAATTCATATTTCTTGAACGGGGATGACGGACCTGTAGGCAGAATTTCCAGATGAGATTTCAGATTTGGTACAATGAAGAGTATTTCCGTAGCACTGGTGAAAACCCTCTCCTGTTGACCTGTAGGATGACATTGCTTACTTTTTTAGTTACATCACACCAGCTGGCTTATGATCAGAGTGAATGAGGAGCATGATGACTTCAGTATACAATTACTCATTTCCAACTGATAAGCTCCTAGCTTATAAATTTTTTTTTTGTTTTTTTTTTTTAATTAGTCTCCAAGTGCTTTTGTCCTGCTAAATGTAATCTCATTTGTGTTACTGCAGTGTTCAAGGTTATCTTATC
>NW_009190299.1:14053-30730 GCF_000690835.1 Fulmarus glacialis
AATACAAGCTTTCCACTAGCTGCTAAAATAGGAGTCTGTGTTGCTTACACCTGCAGATATTAACTGTAAATGGTTTTAATTTTATAGATGAAATGTGTAAAATGCACCTGTAAGAAAGGACATATTCAATTTTTAGGCAGATACTTTTTTTTTATGTTTAATTTTAAGAGATCTAATATTACAGGTTTTCCCCAGATCCATTAAAGTTCTTAACACTTAGGAATACAGCAAAAAGGAAAAAGGTGGTTTAGACTTTGTTTCTTCCTCTTCCCAAATAAAAATATGCCAAAAGAATGTATTCCTACGATGACATTGTCAATAAAAAGTTTTAAAGCTTCATGAAGCACTAACTGTTACTCCAGCTTTATGAAGTAAGCTTTATGAACTGAGACAAGTTCCTGAGCAGTGTGAATTTAAAAAAAAAAAAAAAAGAAAAAGAAAAAAGCTGAAACAGCCTTAAGTCTTAAAACCACACCAACTTGCGACAATGTAACATCAATACAAAGCTACCTCTTAAGCAGCTTCAGGGATTCCCCTCACATCAGGCCTCAGGACTTTTCCAGGGGGTTTCCAAAAACTGTAACAGCACTTTCGCAGTAAGCCAACAAAAGCAACGCAAGCAAGTTCTCAACTGGCATAAATGGTAGTAACTTGAAATTATGCTAATTTATGCCTAATAAGCTCCTGTGTCATAGCATTTAAAACATGTCTTATTAATTCATACTGATTACATTGGCAAATTATAACCAATTATCCTATTTTGGAATTGCATTTCAATGAATAAATCTGATTATATTCATTATACTTTCTGAAATTCTGGTCTAGTTAGATTTTTTGGGTATGACTTATTTTAATGGTATTTGTGAAATAATGTCTCAATAACAAGAATTCCTTACCTCCTATTGACTACACTTGTAGTTTTAAACAGATTCACAAACTTATTAGTCTAATAAGGTCCAATATATGCATTTGGATGCAATTTATATAGCAGGGTTTGACTTTTGCCATCAATGATGGATGAGTGACAGCAGTATTTCATAAAGCAAAATACAACTCTGGGTTGTTAAAGAACTCTATTAATCTTTTTAAGCACTACCATTGATAAATTAAGCACTCCAAAGCAAATTAAAGCAGTCTTTGCCATAAATCATCTAACAGAAGCAGCGTCTTTGTTTAACACAGTCACTCTAGAATGTTAAACTCAGTTGATTCAAGAGACTGAATATTTTTCCCTCCCCTCAACAACTGTGCTACTTGCTAATGAAGAGATTATTTTTCTTCAGAGACAAGCTGCATTATTTCATCTGGAGTCTTCCTACTCAGTCTATGTTTGATAAACTTCCTTTCCTGTATGTCTAAATAAAACTCTATTTTTTCCTCTCTGGATTTTCTTTTTTTTATTTTGATGAATTCTTCTGTTTTGTATTCTGAATACACACAAACACACACCTGCTGGAGGGCAGATGACATACTTCAGTATCAACTGGATGGAAAAAAAAAAGAGCCTTGAGGAAACACTTCTCCAGCTATGGTTTCAAAGTATTTACCTGATATTTTAAATCATGTTTGCCAGTATCCCTTCAGTAATGTTATTAATGCTCGAAGTTTATTTAGATTCCTCTGATCCATTAACATTGAAAGTATATTATGATAGAAGTGACCCTCAGTACCTCACAGCAAGGAGGCCAGTACTCACAGCACCGGGCTGCAGATCAAGACTCCAGAGACTTTATGCTATGTAATTCTTACAGATCCTTCCAGTCACAGCATCTTTCTGTTTAGCTTAACAGGAAACAGAAGAGGACTATGGTTTTGGATTAGACCTGCAGACTACTTAGATCAATTCTCTCTAACAGTACCAGAAGAACATGCTAAATAGCTGCACAAAGCAGATAAAGTAGCCTGCCTCACATAAGAGTCTTATTTAATCCCTTTTAGTCAAGAACTTGCTCATTTTAAACCTTGAAAGTGTTATATCCACTCTGAATACTTTTACTATGCATGTGATTGTTCACTACCTCTTTGAGTCTTGCTAAATTATTCTAACTCAACGAAATCCTGTGGCAGCAAGTTTCATGGCTGAACTGTATGTTATTGCAGAAAAAAAAGAGGATTTCCTTAGATCCGTTTTGAACGTGCCAGCTTCCAAACACTACCCTATTCTAATGTTACCCAGGTAATTTACCTTTCCTAGATCATTTCTTATCACACTTTTTTTGCCACATAAAAAGTATTGATAATTATATCTACTGTATTCGTGTGAAGAATGTATACGCGTTCTCAAACCATTTTGAAATCCTTGTAAGAAAAGACATTAACAAAGCACAATTCTCTTTGCTAGTTATCATCCTACCTGTTTCGTAGAAATGTGTCAAGAGATCCTCCTTTTCAATGAATCGTTGATACAGCCAGTGTGTAAGAGCTTCAGGCTCTACAGGTACATCTTTAACTGGAAAAATCCTACCAAAGAAACAAACATAATTAAACCTAGAAAATGCATTCTGTATGCGAAGGACAAAACTATTCCCTTCTGCCCAGCCCACCCCAAAACATAGAGAACAAGAGTTTGGTATAAATCTAACTGCATGGTTCATTCTCTCTCTGATTCACAGATCACATAGGTATTAAGGATACAAAACTGAATATTCCAGGTTAACAGCCAGATGCACACAGAAGACATAGGCATTACTAGCTTCTATCAAATGCTGCACTACAGCATTTGATAAAAGCTAGTAAGTTGCTAGGTTTTTTTTAAATAGAATACCAGCACACTATATTACTATCCTTAAAAAATACAAACCAAGAAGGTATGAAGTTCATGCACTGAAACAGAAAGAAATAAAAGACTAAGAAGGTTCATCCCCAGTTTTGAAGAAACAGTTCTTCAACAGGCAGAAGCTGCATAACGACATCACTAAGTACCAATAGCTCTGTCTCGCAGAAAACAAGCCCTCTGTGCTTTTCAAAGGATGCCAGCATCTTTGTCTGAAATTTCTAAGGCAGGTTTTACACCGAAAACTGACCATGTAAGTAAGTGTACTCAAATATTGCTGCTCTATTTTAAAAACCCTAGTGCAAGAATTACCAATGTTTTGGTACTTCTACACTGAATGCTAGGTCTACTTAGAAAATCAGATATCCAAGGCAGAATTCACTGAGATACATACATACAGAAACCCCCAAATAACCCACCATACCTCACTGGATTTTTTTCAAAATAGAATTTCAAGTCTTACAGTAACTGTGAAATCTCCTCAGTAGACCCTAAGTGGCTTTTGATATATACAAGAACTTACGTATCTGCTGTGTTTCACTGGGAGGCCAATGCAGAAGAGATTTGTGTATCAGGCTAGCCTGAAAAATTCATACTCTGAAATGTAAGACCTTTACTGCAGGTTTCTCTTTCCAGGTGAGCTCCCATTTACCCTGTCATCTATGCCATGCTTCCATTTTCATTAGTTGATTTTTCATTTCTTTTTAAACACAGTCTTGATTGATTATACTGAAAAGAATTTGAAGTAACACCACAAGCATGTGGGAAGTGCCTGAACAGATAGGAGAATGTCAGACTATAGAAATAAGACACTTCTGAAGAATCCTTTTGTTGCTGTTACTGTTTTCAACATCTTTGCTTGCTTTGTTGCCAAGTCATTTGCACCTCCTCCTTTCAGTTCGATGCATGAAAAAATAAGCTGTAAGTGGAGGAGAAAAGCAGCAAAGCATTGCTCTAATGAGTGAATTAAAAATAATGGTGCTTCGGTATACAGAGATAACTTCAATATAAGGAGATGAACAATTTTATTTTCCAACTATGGCATCAACATGAACTCAGATATTTCTGTAGCCTTTGTAGCAATTCTACCTACGTCTTTCTCACACTGTGGAGTTCTCTGTGCTCTAGTAAAGACAGTCTCAGTAACTAGAAACTAGCAACTGTTATCTCAGGCAAAATACAGTTTGAAGAAAAGTCTTTGGCCAAAGACAAATTTTATTAAATTGTTGGTGGTCCAGTAAATAGCTCAAGTCCTCAGCATGCATATTAAGAACAATGACAAAGACAGGTAATAAAGAACTATTTTATCTTGAAGCCCAGACGTTGTACAGCAGACTAAAATTAAACCATGTAGAGGCAAGTAAAAAACACACCCACAGAGAAAGGACCATTTTTGTTGAGGGTATATAACACTAAGACAGACTTACTCTATGTCCCCAAATACAACTGAGTTGCCAAGCACTATTTTTAACTCTCTTCTGCCTATCTGCTGTGAAGAAATAAAAGGACGCAGCAACAGAATATTGTGTTTCACAGTATATTTCTGAAGGACAGATGCTTGCTTACGGAAGTTCGAAGATGGTTCAGAACTAACAGAATGCATGTGTGGGCTCAGGACAGAAGTCTAGGATTACCTGGCTTCATATGCAGCTTCCATTGTAAGCTGCAGATATTCTTCACCTCCACCTTCACTTCTATTACCCAACGGGTAACAACTCTACAGCTCAATAACCTAGTTAAGCCTGGTATTTTTCCAAGAATGTACCTACTAGTCTGAAAACATTATCACAAGAGCTTACAAGGTATTCATTAGAAAAAATTTACGAGCTGGCACTTTAATGGACTAGCAAAATAGCATAAGTGATACCAACATTGTGAGAGACTAACAGAATGCAGCACACCACTTTCCTGCTTGAATCCATCCAGGCTCTTGTATGAATCAATACAGTACCAGAATACTTGAATCTCTGGATATAAACTCCGCTTCTTAGAAGTTTAAGAAGCATTCACCGTTACACTCATTTTGAATGAATATTAATGCAGAACAGAAAACAACTGGTTTTGCAGTAACGCTACACTGGCTGTCACAATTTAGCAATGGTAAGTGCTAGTGTATTTAGAAGCATTTTCAAACATATTTTTAGATTATCCAGAGTTATTTTTACAAGTGGAACATTTTTATTAATGACTGAGCTAAATTAGAGATGAAATGTTTAAAAAAAAAAAAAATCCTTAAACTGTGGCACAAGCCCTTCCTGTACTAGATAAGGTGAAGCTAAAGCTCCCTGTATTTATACTAAACATACTGCCACTATCATCATCCTCTGCCTGCCAGAGGGCTCAGCCAGCATCTGTGTTTTAAAAGAGCACCCTCTTTAAGGAGACTGGGTTCAGGAAAGGTAACTGAGAGAGTCTGATGTTACAAAACTCTCTACACAGATGATCCAAAATAACGGTGGAAAGCCATTGCTCTAACTGGAGCAGGGTCATTCCCAACCATCAGCTGCGAGGTCTGCCAGGTCTAGTGTTAAAAGATGCAGGAAATAGTTTCTTCTTTTCAATGAGGTATGTAAACGTTGTCAATGTGGTCACAGCATGGGCATCATCTTGGCTCTACCCCACTTTTGTAAAAAAAAGAATGCCACTAAAAGCGAACAGTTTGCTGATCTCCTGAGGAAAATAAAATGTTATCACCACATAAAATTGTCCTGACAAGGAACAAGGTCAACATGTAATAGCTGACGCTTCTAGATTTTCTTGGGCACTTGAATCTTTCTAGCTTTTGGACAAAACTAACCTTGCATTGCATGAAAATAAGAGTGTCCTTGTTCCTGGTGTGGCAAACGAGGAATTTAAGAGCACTGGATAAGGTAACTTGACCAGAAAATTCAAGCAGAATGGAAATACCTCCTTCTCTCATTTCTCATCAAGGGAACAGCTGCTTTGCTATCATCACGGAGAGGTCGGGAGGGGGCTAAACTTCAATAAAAGCAGCACTACCACAGGCTGCACCCTGAGAAGTTAAAAGCGGTGGTGGAAGTAAAGACATACTCCGATGGGAGTCTACAACGCTGTCTCAGTAATGAAGCAGTATCTTTAGCTGGAGGTTACCTATCTGCAGCTGCAAGATGACAACGGCTGTGGGACACTTCACGTAGCTGACAGAGGGATGGCAACTTTCTTAAACCACTACACAAATGTGTGTTTCTATGTCCCAAACCAGAATATATTAGCATAAATGACAGTCCAGGAAAGAAGAAAGGATTTTAAAAAAAGGAGATGTAACTGCCACAGACATGTTGGCATACGTAAGAAATTGTGGAGACCTATCTACTGATAGGCCATTTCTCAAACGATCCCAATTAATTTTCAGAAATACAGCATTTTCAGAAACATTTAATCTCTTTTACATAGTCCTTCTTGGAGAAACAACCTCTGATTCTGTATTAAAATTCTAAAGTTCATAGATACCACCTTTAAGTACTAATTGCCATTCATCATCTGTCCTATCCTGAATTAAAAGTTCTTCATTACCCCTACGCCTTCTAAATCATGGTATTATTTACTGTTTCAGTAAGTCTTTAAATAAACTCAGCACGATGGAGGTTGTTGGTAGATCTCACGTATAACCAAAAATAAGTTGCTTGTGTAAAAAAAGCATATTAAAATATATTGCCAAACTGGATGCCCTTCATAGACGTTTCTGCAAAACTCATTCAGCAACCACAATGTATTCCATCTTATTTATAGCTAAGAGTCTAGTTTATTTCAATAAATCTGTATCAACGTAGACACAAAAAAAGAACTTCCTCAGTAGTTGAAAGCTTGTTTCAACAGCAGCACAGTACAAAAACTGGTACGAGAAAGGTGACATAGTACTCATCCGCATTATGGCACAAAGATAGCTGAGTTAGCTGGAAATCGCGTGGTACTTTCATGCAGCATAAATGCAGCTATCCTCTGCGGCGGAGGCCACTACAGCTGGCTCTGACTTTGGAGCCTCTACACCACAATCACGATCACACAGTGCAAACGCGGGATATGGTCATACAAGGGCACAACCCAGCAGGAAGATAACGCCAAAAAACCCAACTCCACGCCATTCTTGATTGAGGGGAAGCTAAGCATCGAACAAACTTCATACTCAGGGTTTTTTCAATTTTTAACTCTCGGGTTTTGACAACAGAACTGCAGCACATGGGAAATCTTACTGTTAGAGAAACTTGGCGATCAGCTGAGAAACACCAAGTCAGTTAGGCTAAAGAAGTGACTGGTATAAGAAGAAAAGAAATAATCCCAAAACTCAACTCACTGTGGAGAAACGGTGGGAGCTGAGAGTAGTAGCCAGTATGTGGTCTTGCTACACAGTCACAAAACCACTCAGCTTATTTCTGCTGAGTGTAACTGCAGTGTATCTGGATTTATGGTCAATGTGCATCACAAAATGACCCAAGCACAAAGCTAAACCATTCTGAGAAGAGAAAACAAACCTTTCCAACAGACCCATTAAAAGGCAGGTCTTATAGTGATGCCACTAGTTAGAGATGCCTAGCACCTTCCAGCCCTTTTTTTTTGGTGCTTACTGCTTTAACAGATGGGTTGAAATTTCCCCAACAAATCCCAGTGCCATTTGACCTGGTAGAAGTTAATTACATATTTTCCTTGAGTATTATGTTTCAGAGAGCAAACCCAGTTTTTCAGCACTTTCCAATGAGTTTTGAGACAAGCCTGTCAGGGTAAAAAAATTATTCGATAGTTAAAAGGATAAGTTCTCACACCTTTGTGTTTTGAAGAATCTGAAATTTGGTAATTCTTCTTTTTTCTAGGGAAGTGTCTTTTGACATCCTGAGGAAAATCAGGCCACAGCTTAGCCTAATTATGAACTTCTGAAAAACACATCATTTATACAGAAAATTGACGTTTGAAAAGCAAGCTTCAACTCATTATCAAAATTGAGCTTCCAAACAAAAAAAAGATTACTGGATTAAACTGAACCTTCTCTGCCATTTCCATCAGCTAGAAAAGCATCTAAAAATGAAAACATAAGGCTGCTTGCTGTGTCCTCTACACTCCTCTGTTGCTCCTTAAGTGGGATGAAAAAGAAATAATCCTGCAGTAAAAGGACAGTCTATGAGAAAAGGAAAACATTAAATTTGAAAGACCGTAAGGCAGAAAGAGACAGGTTGTGACCAAAGGGAACAGCAGAAAGGACTGACTGAGCGACCAGAACAAAAGAGGCTCTGCAGACTCCCCTGCTCCTGTTCGAGTAACACAGAAAATGTTGCTTTTTTCCCCATGCTGTCATACATCAACTCCTCACTCTGGACTACTCTAAAAGGGGAAAAGCATGTTTAAATCCCGATTCTCCTTTCACACAGTAGAGGCGGCAGCTGGTCAAAACTATTCTTTACTTTTTCCAAAGGGGCTTTTTTCTTTTTTAGTAATTTTTTTTTTCCTGTAACTCAGTTAAAAGAAATGATAGATGAGAAACTAGTGCACTAGAGCACAGAGACTCATGCAGAACTTTCTCTCTCCCCACAGTTATTTAAAAATTACCCTTAAAATTTATTTCAAATTTTATCTCCCAAGACATTCCAAATTACAAACAACGAGCAAAATTTTATTGCACTAAATGAAGGAAAAAGAGGGGAATAACAATAATCCAGACATATTCGATATACATTTCATGAAAATTTCAGAGGACATCTGAAAAACAGAAACACCTCTGACATTTTCCATCTTTGGAAGACATTTCTGACATTTCCATCATTCTAAAGATGAAGTCCACTTTACCTTGCGTTTTCCTTTGCTAACTGAGTTTATTTCAAAAAGTTAAAGAAACACACCAACTTTACAAGGGACATTTCAGGGCTCAACACAGGCCTTTTCAAATCTTAGTCACTGATTTAATCCTTGCCTGCACTGTTAAGGACAAAGAGTAGTTACGACCCAGCTGTTATCAAAATTAAGAATTACTGAGGAACCACCTTGTATTTATGACCTGCAGAGTAAGTGCTGGTGTTCCCAACTGACAACCCCAGATACTCACATGGCTCTGTTACAGCAATGTTTTGGTCTCCACATAGAAGATGAACTTAAAGAAGTAGTTTAGGTTTCCTGGTCAAGCCGTACAGCTACATAGGTCTGGTGTATCATCTTCCACCCCGCAGCTTGACCAGCTCTCAGGGAACAACACTGCACAGAAACCTCCCAGGACACTTCTCGGCACCTTAAAAGGTAGCTCTGCATTTCCAAACAAGTGCCAGGGAAGAGAGGAAGGAGGTTGATATGGCAAGGATCAGCTAGCTGGTCACAAAGCACAGCTGTTTGTAGCACATACTGCTTAACCAGCATAAAGCGCTTTGGTGTTTTTCCAGAACTGCTCCTGATTAAGATCTGACACAGAAACAGGCTTGAGACGTCACTGTATTTTCAGACAAGTGAGGATGCTACCTAGGAGGCACACACGCAAAGCTCCCAAGAGACAGTTTTCCACTGACCATACCTATAATTTAAAAAATAAGCTCTAGGAAATTGATGTCAGCCCACTTGGCTTCAATTATCCGGCTTCCCAATCCTGGAGAAGGTTCAATAAAGTGATAGCAGAGCTGTAAGGTTTTCTTTAACACCAGAAACCCTCCAGGAGAGAAGGGTTATTCCCTACTCTTCCCTGTCCGCCACCCCAGTTTCCCTGGCACATACTCCGTCTTCACAGGTTCTCAGTGGTACCAACAACTCTGTTCAAATCATCAATACATAATTTAAAGTTGTCAAAACCCTGAAAGTGCCCATCACATTACAGCATTCTGCTAAAAAAATAACCCCTAATGAGTAAAGTCAGGTGATTTGGGGGGAAAAAAATATTTAAAAAAAAATCAGTTGCTGTAATGCCCTGAAGGGACTCCAACAGTAAAATTTCTGTATAAGCAATAGAAAAGGATGATGCAACACGAGTAAATTCATGTACACACGCTGTTCAGTCGCTCTCTGCTAATCCTGCCACGGATAAATATATCCTTTATGTAAAACAGAAAAAAATTTTTAAAGCCACGCAAAAATATCTAAAAATAACATTTTATTGTCAAAAACACTGAAGGTGAAAATTCACCATATTAATTCCAAACTACAGCTCTAATTCCAGATACATTAAAAGGTCTTAGCATATCATAGCTAGATGATATGCTAAATCTGGAATAAAGGATACAAAAGCGATATGACTTTTTTGGTACAGAATTATTCTGGGCAGTCAAAGAGAAGAGTTGCAAAAGGACCTGACAATAGTTGCAGATGAAATTAAATAGCAGTAAATGCAAGGCAGTGAACACTGGGGAAGGAAAAAGCACCAGCAGCTACGCATACACTACCACAGCCTCTAAGATTAGCTATTATTACTCTGGTAAGCGATCCTGAAATTGCTGTGGGGAATTCAGGATGTCAGTCAACTCACAAACTAGTTATAGCAGAACCAGAAAAGGCGCAGACAAAAGTAACAAGATAATCGGGGAAAGGCTTTTGTGTAAGGAGACACCAAATAGATGAAGACTCGTTGGGCTGGGAGGGGGACAGGGACAGCTAAGGCAGGATATGAGAAAGCTCTGTAAAACTACAGGCCATGGAGAGTGTCACTGAGAAATCATTCATCCACTACTGGCAGGACAAGGGGGAAACAGGATGCACCCACTGAAGGGTGGAGAACTTAACACAAGCAAAAAGGAAGTGGTCCTGGCTGCCGCCTTCAAGAACAGTTACACATTGCGTCACGGGAAATTGTAGAAGTCTAAGTATAAGCAAGTTAAAAATGGTATTAGACAAGTTCATGAAGGCCAGGTCCATCAGCACCTACCAAAAGAGCGATCCAGATGCGACGCCTGCTTAGAACATGTTACCAGCCATCGCGTGTTAACTGGTGCGTGGGCTGCCTCCCCCTGCCTTTGCTGCTACCGCCCGCTGTCAGAGCCAGGGTACTTTGTTAAATGCATCTTTAAGAATTGCTACCCTGCATCCAACTAAAGCCCTTGCAGTCCAGAGGACGTGTGCCTAAATTTGACGTGCCAATTTAAGAATTGGCAGGACTGGAAAGTTACCCAAAGCCCCAGTTAAAACCAAGACACTGAGTTCGCATCTCAGAGGTATAACATCCAGCTCTCAGCCTTCAGAGACAGGCTGCTGCATTAGTTTTCCATTTGGGGCATACTGCGAATGTCTTTACAGAGTCAGCCATAAAAACTAGAGGTTATTTAATATTAAAAAAAAAAAAAACAAACAAAAAACAACAGAGAGAGAGGCTTGCCCCTGTCTAAACCAGTGATTTAGACCCTCTGGAAGAAAACAACAAACCTCCACCCAACAGTAAACAGTTTCTAATATTTTTTTCTAAGAATTTTAGTACTACAAGAACTGCAACATTCAAGTTCAATGCAAGGAAGGTCACCTTTATGCTCGTGCTCATAAATAGGTTTTGAATATACACATTTAGAAGCAGGAAGTTAATTCAACTTAAGATAACTTTCTCTCTTTTTTAAAGGAAGTATTTTTGGAAATACTGTTTAATACAATTCTAAATACATTTAACTATCCCAGAAATCTGAGAAAGTACTAAAGTGACCTGAATAAAGCATGATAGATATTACGATATCTTACCTAAATTAGGGTGCAAGTATGTTCACCTTCGGAAAAACTTGAAGGCAGATTTCTATAAAAAGCAGGGACAGATTTAAACATGGCTGTGGAAAGGAGCTCCAGTGAGCAGCCTGTACTCTGCATCACACAACACTGACACAGCAGTGATGCTGGAGAAGGTCATTCCCAGTTAAACTGCCACACAGGGGATCCACACAGGGATACCTGAAAGCTTACTGTAAAAGTCTAAAAGCTCCCCAAATCAGCAAAAGGGAATTAAGATGAAATAATGCAATTTTGGGATAAAACGTGATGAACTTATTTGGTATAGGGAGAGTGTTAAAATATTTCTGGAGATTTCAGACTTGCAATTAACTGCAAACCAAAAGCAAAATGCAACTTCTCTCTCTGTTAGTTTAGGTCTTGAGACAAAGAACCGCTGAGGAGAAAAGTTTTAGTAGTATCCCATCCTCGGTGTCAATGAGATTTGCTACGATTTCCAGAGCGTTGCTCTGCTCAACTATTAAGAGTATGCTTTGAGTGAAAAAGCTGACATTTCTTTGTCAGAAAGTTAAATACAATATCTAATAATCTCTCAGGAAACCTGTTATTGAATAACACAGTGGTTTTTAACGTGTTGTCATTATTTTAAAAAAAAAAAAAAAAAATCAGGTTGGGTTTACCAGCACCTTAACGTTAAAGTGGAAAAGATGACCTAGCCTTCAAATAACTATATTCAGCCACAGGACATTAGACAATAACTTAAATGTGCTAAGATATGGAATGGTCACTGAACTTTTCAAAAGAAAACTGTGTTGTGTTTAGATAATACGAGTTGCTCACCTGTGAGAGACGCACATAAAAAAGACATTGCTACTGATTTCCCATATTCTGAAACACGATGTTACTAATTTGTGAATACTCATTTTTTAATATTTTAGTTCAATGTAAGAGTAGAAGGTTTATTTCCTACCTGTAATGTACATGTGTAACCGTTGGCTGTCGGTAGCCAAGAATCCAAGTTTGGATGTCTATAGGTTCACCTTTGGGATACGCAATGGTTGCATCTATCACCCACTGGAGGCCTTTTGATTTGCTCTCTAGGAACAAAAAGAAATGTGATATTAAAAGTAATCAGAAAGTGTATGTCACTCATTTGATAGTTATTCCATTTTTATATTACTTCATGAAGTATGAGGCACAAATGAAATAAGACAGCCAAAAATCAAATCCAGATTTCATTACAGAGCACAGAAATACTCTTACAAACTTCAGCTAGACAAAGATTTTACTTTCACAGTTATTTCTGTTGTTCTTACGTATCGTAGTACACGAATTGAACAAGTTCACTCACTGGGTATGAGTACAGTCACACAACATGTTGGCCCAAATGTTAGGTGCTTCCCCCCATTCACTGAAAGGAAAACTTTAAAAATAAAAATCCAACTTTCTTGGTCAGCACTTTAAGCACATTTACAACTGGGCCTTCGTAAGAGCTCGCAGTTGCAGATCCCTGATGAAACAACAGCCATGCAGATCCCTTTGGACAACTAGCCTCACTACTGGGTTAGGGCAAGTGGATAAAGGTGATTTATGTTATACAACATACTTAGATTTTCAAAGACTTTTTAAAAAAAATCCCTCAAAGGTTTTTAAAAATCTGAGTTACAGGATAAAGAGGAAATACACCACTTCGTGTATTAAAGACAAGAAAACAACGAATAGAAGATGGTCAGTTTTCACAATGGAGAGGAGATTGTATCCACAAGATCCCAGAAAGACTGATACCAGTACATGTTCATATGCTGCTTAGCATATTTAGAAACTGAAAAAAGGATCAAAGGAGGTGAAAATATTTGCTATGAATATTATTCAGGAGAGTCAAATTTAAATCTGAACATAGGTTACTACCAGCAATAGTCAAGGTCAGATATCAGCCTAGCCATGACCTCCCTCTGGCATGTCTTCAATTCACAGGTTTGCAAAGAGGGAGAGCAGCAGATCTGGAAAGCAAACCAGGAAGGAGGGGCACATTGCCAAGATGGCACTTTGAGTTTAGCTTGTCAATTTAATATCTATTCTGTGGGAACTGGAGCTGCCTTGTAACTGAGGTCATGTTATGTTTGGGCTAGCATAGTCATATGCTTACTTAATGCTTAATACACTAGTATAGTAATATTCTTACATCATACCCAGCAATATCTTAAAGCATTTAAAAAGTTGACTATTAAAACCAGCCATCTGTTGGCAGAAGCACGTAAGAGTTGTTAGGTATTCGTACAAAGTACAAGACTCTTCAAGCTTGCAGCTGAAATAGCTATGAAAGAAATATCATAGAGGTTGACAAAAACACTGTTGGCATGAAGAACACGCACAAGGATAGATTGTTCACCATCTTTCTCAATACTAGAATAGACGAAGCCAAGAGGAAAACTTTTCAAAGCAAACAGAGATAAATGATTCTTCGTGCAGAGGGGAATGAAACTGTGGGGAACCCCTTGCCAAAGGATGTCAAGGATGCAGAGAGTTGGGTTCAAGAGGAAACTGGACAAGTACGTAGGAGAAATCCGTTGGAGGGTTAACTAAACAGGCAGAAACCCCCACCTGGCTTGGGAAACCTACCACACTGGAAACAGTCAGAAGCTAGGAGAGTATGTGGGAGAAGAAAGATGCATGCTTGCTATGTTCACACTCTTCCTCTGATATCCACCTGGAGTCAGGGACAAGATGTTGGGCTAGACTGATGTTTGGTCTTGCCCAGAAATGCCACTCAAATTTTACAGAAAAGCTACCACACACATGAAGAAATCTGCAACACACAGTCTGAGGCGCACTCTAAAAGCCACAGAGTTATTAACACCAACTAGAACATATGTGCAAGGACTGACTCGTGAGTTTCTACCTGCATTTAATTTAATTTGCATTTAATTTAATTAAGAGTGAGAAGACAGTTACAGCAATGCTATCACATATATCTATCAATTATTTTAACAAACAGCTAGTGTTTCTGTGGTGTCTACTCAACAACGGAGTTGTACTGCTTCGTTACAAATGCAAATACACTACCTGAATAAGGCTAGACAGTTTTTCCTAATATTTAAGTTATGAGTTATTAATAGCATGCAACGTGCTATTCCAAAATTTGACCAAGTGCAAGCTACACAGGTCAAGCTGAAACATCCAGTGTCACCTTCTGGAAATACAGTGTTTTAAAACCCTGACAGACACGTGAAATGAGAACATGAGGCCCCATTAGAGGCTCCAGGCTTGCCAGCATCATGACAGAGTGCTTGTCAAGTCTCTCTTAAGAAAAGCACTAACTACAGAGTCCTTAATTTTAAAAGTAGCGATGTATTAGAGAAAAGCCAATATGAAATTAATAGTAAATCCACAGAAGTATTAATTTAGAAATGGATTTCGGAACAAAGCCATTCAATTTATTATTTTCCCAGACGTAAAGTAAGAATGGATAAAGACAAGTAAATCGTCTAAGTGAGTAAGCAACAAAGACCATTAATTGCAATTAAAAAGTGCCAGATGAATACAGGCACACTATCTTATTATTTACAGTAAAATGCTTTAAAATCATTTATTAAATATTTAGCTAGCATTTCAAACTGTTCTTTCAGTGGATAATGGTTCAAGCTTCATTGCAGGAAGACTCCTGCAGTCCTCTTCTGGGCTGATTTCCTACCTTCTGCTTTTGTGGAGCCAAGCTGCTGCATGGATTCCTCAGACCAGCTCCAAACTCACCTCCAGCCCCTTCCAGGGCAGGGTGGGGAGAAAAACCTGCCTCTGACAGCCCACCAGGAACCCCAGGTTGTTGGTGGTGGTGGTGGTGGAATTCTGAAGGCAACGTCAGCCTTCATAGACCCTCCTTTAGAGCAAGCAGGTCTTAGTGCAGCTACCTCCAGGTCAATTACCAAGACATGCTATCAAATCACAGTCACAGGCATATTTCTGCATGCTCTGGTTTAAAATAAGCCTTACATAATCAACCAAGATCTCACATTGCCAAAAAAAAACCCCTAAGTCACCAAGGATTTCAGAAAATTAATTTTGAAATAAATCTTGCTGTCCTTTTTGGGCGGTTATACTGTGCTGTGCCCTGCTCATGAGAATATTTATTTTAAAGCCACGAAGCTCTAACAAATCCTGAAACTGAAAAAGAAACAGACAACTGCACACAACACAAAGGGGTAGGACCTCAGTATGCCAGAAGATGCTGCTTTCAAGCCTAAGCAGACCTTAGAACAAGAATAAACCCTACTATTTTTTAAATAGAGCACACTAACAGGAACTCAGAACAGGACTGCTGCGTTAGTTATACTATGGTGTGAATCTCAGGTCTGGCATTTGTAGCTGAAAAAAAGGAAGTTGCGTATACCTGATCAAGAACTCCTCTTGCCAAGTTTGGCTTGGGCAACACAGCCACAGATGTTTCTGACAGCCAAACCCTTTTGAACTTTCTACCTACCATTAAAAGACACTCCAATTCTTCATTTCTAGTACCTGCTGAAAGATTGAGCAGCCTGGCTACCAGAAACTTCAGCAGAAGAAACTGCAGCAGAGGCCAAATTTAAGCTGATCTCTCTGAGGACTAGTTTTTCTTCTGTGATGTCAGTCTGCTTGCCATTTTCAGCACAGGTGGAGGATTTTGATTTCTCAAATCGCCTCAAAATGTTAGCAGTCTGATTCTTTTAAAATAGTACATAAATGCCCAAAACAGGCCTACAGGCATCTGTCCTACACAGTTGCATCCAAACCACATAGTAACAAGTTCCTTAGTATGAATGGTACATACTTGCCTTATGAGTGCTAAGACAAGACTGAACGATCACACGTAACAGTAGCTTTCTGGCCTAGACAAAAAAAAAATCAAAATAAAATTTAAACAGTCTCCTAACTTTTTTTTCTTTTTTTAAATCACCAGCACAGGCAAATCTTCATAACTACTTTTTTTCCTTATTTTTATTCTAGCTGTGGATTCAGCGATAGTAAGTTACTTCATATTTAGTTATGAAGCAACTTAACCATCAGCGTCTTCAAGATATTCAGTGCTTCATCATCCTCTATGGTCTTCTCACAGCAGATACTTGACTGTCTACAATCACAAATTTAGTAGGGTTCAGAGCTCCTTTTCATCCCCTCTATGTCCTCCCTGGGTTTACTCAACCAATGCTAAAAGCCGGATTTGACTATGCGCAGGACTCTTCAAACCTGCCAGCAGGCCACCAGCATTTACCACTGAGAAAAACAGCAAGTTATAAAGACGGGTTTCAGCA
>NW_009190299.1:30761-54614 GCF_000690835.1 Fulmarus glacialis
CCAGAAACCCTTGCCTCCAGCCGAGCTCTAGGTGGTGGGATACTGCCGGATTGCATCCGGAGTGGAAAAGAATGCACCAGCCAGGTGTGTGAACCTGAGGACTGCAGCTTCCATTTGAAAAAGAAAATATTTACTAGCATTCACTAGTATTCAGTTGTGGTCTCCTGAACATTTACATCACCCTAAATGCAGCCAAAAGAGGCTGTTGCCTCCCCCTGCATAGCAATGCATTCTTGTAACTTGCCACTTGTCTTGTCCTCGTGTGATCAACTGGACCACTGACCTTAAAATTAACTCTTTTCCCAAAGATTAGCTCTCAGACTGAACATCTTACTCATTATCCCAAGATCGCGCCGTAACAAATCACCTGGAACAAAACAAGAAGCGCCTTTACCAGGATAAAAAAAAAGCCTTCCCACATGTTATTCAAGTCACATTCCTCACATAACAGTGAATCAAAAAGTTTGATTGAAAAAAAAAAAATCAATTACAAAGTCCAGTGTCCAGCTCTGCAGAAGGGAAAATTTAATTTCTCTGAGAAAAAGCATCAGAACTGAATGTACTGTGCTGCATTTGAAAACAGTAAGATAAGATTTCAATATGGCTCTAACCAAGTTCATAGCAACCTCTTATCAGACAAAAAATTGCTGCATGGTAAAATAAAGCAGAATTAAAAAAACATACTAGAGCAAGGTTGATAAAAAATAAGCGCTGGAACGCATATCTTCAGTGAACAATTGCTCCAAACTCCTTTGAATTGCCAGCTGTTTAGCACTTGGAACATTTTGCTAGTTCTAAAACTTACAAGATCAATTCTTATTAACTGAAGAAACATAGTACTTGCAACTATGTCAGAGACTAAGCATTCTGTTAAAAAATTAAACAAACAAACAAAACAAAACCATAAATTAACCCCCCCACAAACACATCGGTCCCTACAGGGTTAAGGTGATGATGCTATGCATCAAGTATTTTTATGCTGCCCATATTTCTATTCTGCACTAAAACCTAAATTCTGGAACGCAGGTGCTGGCAGCAGCGCTCTGTTTGGGGGGGCACAGCACATCTGCCCAGACAGATGCTTTCATCAGACACCAGAATTAACTTATACCATCTTCTCAGGGACAGACACCACTTAATTACATTGTCTGTACTTTCTAGCTTCAAAAGCACTCAAGCCATCAAGTGATAGTACTACCTTTCCTATATATTTTTTCATCCTTCTATTTATTTAGGAATAAAATTGTACAATTTCGTTAAAATTAAACAAGTGTTTCAAAAGGCAGCAAAAGCAACAACTGTTTTTGTCATTTAATTTAGTATTTACGAGCAAAAAGTTAAATTTCACCCCGATGAAGGCTAGTACTTGGGACTTCAAATATGAAAGAAGGCTTGGAAAACTGTTAGGAGGAGCAAATTAAGAAAACAAAGGCTGCTTGCCTTGGAAAAGCAACCAATAAAGAACTGACTAGTTTAAGTACAAGAATAATAAAATAGTATTGATCGTCTAGCTCAGGAACATTTGTTCTTCGTGTCACTTTACAGAGGAAGAATCAGGTAATAAACTATGGGAAATTCGTAACTAGTACAAAAATAAACTGAATACTGGATATTAAGAACACTAACATCATAGTTAAGGCTAATGAAATTTTGGGGAGGCAACTGAACCTTGCACTTCACAACAATAACCCATCTCTACCCAAGGTGGGTATTAGAGAGATTAGATTAGAGACCTTATAGTAGAAGGACAGATGATGTAGCATTTAGCTGTTGCAGTTTTTGAACTACTATTTGAAGGCTGTAACTCCAGTGACATTTGATGTACAAAAGCCAGCTAGTGGGCTGGGGAGCAGGGGGATGACATGATGAAACAACTGTATGCAACTTGATTTGTACCGAATTAGGGTGCTGCATAGGAGTATATTAAGAATGAACTATCTTTTATTATAGTTGCTTTTGTCGTCTTTTCTTCTTTCACCCAGTATTATACACCATTCCAGCTGAGAAAGTAGAATGGTATAAAATTTACAATGGTATAAAAGCTACAAGGATAATTTTAAATGAATTAAGTGCTAATAAAATGACAGCACTCAAGAACACTGCAACTGTGTATCATGACTCATCAGAAAACATAGCTACTCAGGAAACTCAACAGGAAGGGGACATAATTTTTGATGAGGAGGAGTTACTCTTAATCTATAAATGAATTTAACTAAAATCGGGGAGGGGGGGAAGTGAACCCCATCATTATCAGTAAAGCTTGGCTGTAACAAAAAGATTGAAAGAATGATAAACAATGGAGAAGAAAGCTTATTATAGTAAGTTGAATAATTTGGTAACCCAGGACACCAGGAACATTGTTAAGTAGGACAGTATAGAGCACAAGAAGTGGCGCAGAGGAAAAATGTTTTCAGTGAACCATGAAGTTCAAGTGCGATGCTACTGACACAGAAACCACTTCACAAGCAAAGGAGTACAGTAATAATGTACAAAAAGTTTATACGCAATCTCTATGCAAGACACTGGTGAAACTTTTACCGCATATACTACGTCTAGTTCTAGCACCCACAACTCAATGATGGTTACCCAAAGAGGATATAGGCAAGTTTGATTTCACTGAGCCAGATTTTTTCATGTGGTTAAAAAAAGGGAAAGGTGAAAGAGATAAAAAGTAAAGATGATCACTAACTTGTTAGGTTTCTAACTTTGTAATATAACCTTATCAATTTATACAATTATATTTCATTTAACTGAACAAACATTCTTCAAAAAATTTTCTGAAGTGGCAAGAGTACAGTAAAAGCATTTGGAAAGCAGAAAATTAGAGGAAAAGTCTGTTATACAAGATATAGATCAAGAACTAACCTTTCGTACATCTCTGAAAGGGAAGTTCTACCATGCTAGAAAGACTTTCGTGAGCTTAAGAGAAGAGAGGACTTAAAATACCTCAGCTTCATATGTATCAAATATTACTGTTCCTTACATATAAAATTTACTTTCACTTCTCTTTTTCATCCCTTTTATTATGTTTTCATGTCTATTACTCTGAAAGAATGATAGCTAAACCCACACATTTCTCTCCTATTTTTGCCCACTTGTCTTTCCTTCTGTCTTTTGAGTAGGATGGGCAGATGTGGTTCCATTGTATTTCTGAGACAATTCCTTTATTTTAGTACCCAGTTAGGTCAACTACTATCAAATGCTCATTTCTCCAGAGTCTGAATCATGCCGCTCAAAAGAAACAAAACAAACAAAAAAAGAAGCCAGATTTAATATTTAGCTAAGTTGATAGCAATCTAAGAGTATGAAAATATAAAATTGGTATTTGACGAGTGCTTTTGCTCCCCTTTCAGAAATAGAAGCCTGTAATTCACATTTGGGGAACTTCTTACTTTCCATACCTTTTTGCCTTTGAGAGGGAATAAATAGAACAGGAACAGGCCAAACTTTTCCCCTTAAAAAAATAACTTTTAACAAGGACTAGGGTATTCTGTTTCTCTTTTAAACCTAAAATCTTCTAAGACAACAAGGGCTTTCTTCAGCCTTTCTTTTCCGAATGTAGCCTGAAAGGAAATACTCTGATGCATTCCACAGCTTGATTTTCAGTTCATTTAAAATCTTGCCTCCACTCCTGCAAGAACATCATCTCCATTCATTTCCTATGTTGACAAGATTAACTTCAAAACTAAAAATCTGGAAAAATCGGTATGAGGCTTCCTGCTAACCCTGAAATTTGACCTTCAGCAAAGTCATCTGCATATCTGGCTTCATTAGGATGGATATTTGGTTCAAACTGCTAAATGATTATAGTAATTTGGCTATGGAAATACCAGCACCGCCCATCAATAAGAAACCATCACAAACCCCCAATCCATTGTTTCTATAATAAGTAACAGAAATCCACGACTAGGTTAAGTAAGATCTAACCCCGCTCTCTGAACGTGCCAAGAAGTTAATTTTAAAAATTGAGACACTAAAAGCACCAAGTCCCACAACTACAGGCATTATTTATATCCCAGCTGTTCTCTCCCCTTCAGCTCAGGCGTCCCAGAACAATAATGCTGCAGGAATATTCTTATTCCATCATAACTCTTCTAACATAAGACAGCCGAAACAATCCTTCAAATCCTAGTCATCAGTGACAGTTAATTCCAGCAACAAAGAGAACAGTCATCATAAAAATTTGTACAGAATAGAAGAACTTGAACTCAATAGAGAACAGTTCAAGAAGAGGAATGAAATATGCAGTACTGGATGCAAAGAAACTTTTAAAGCCAGGAACAAAAATTTGAACATAGTTTCCATATTTCAGAAATACTTTTACTATAGTTCCATACTACCACAAACCAGTGCAAACCACCAACAGTGCTGAAAGGAGCAGCCCACCTTCTTGCCCACTCTGTGTGCTCGCTCCAGTATCTGCTCCAGTATCACGTGTACCAAGACAAACATTCATGCAGCCACACTGTAGACTAAACCAAATTAAAACGAAGGTTTTCTTTTTTTGTGTGTCTCAACACAAAAAATAAACTTAGTGGAACTAAAAGCAAATATGAAAACATTTATATAAATATGATGGTGCATTATGGATGTATTTAACATTTAAAGAGACCATCTCAACACAAAATGTTTTGCTTAACTCAAATCTTGGACATTCAATTCGTTTTTTATCCACAAGAGTGAAGTGGTCTTTACCTTTTATCACAGCGTCTCCACCTGCTGGAGTTCCATTTTCTTGTGGCGCTACAAGCGTTTTCAGAATTACTTGTGTTGCCCCAAGTCTTGGCAGGGTGACATGTTTAAGAAATGGCAAATTGTTTTTCTTGGCAAATGCCTGGCTTGTTTCTCTCCTTTTCCTAAGAAAGCCACCCTCTGGAAATAAAACAATCCATTTCCGATTACGGCTCCTGTAGTATTTTTCTAGATGCTCCTTGAGTAACACAAGCTGCTGGTCGCGGTGTGCTTTTCCCTGTGAGGATAAAACATTACCTAAATAAAATGAATACTTAAAAGAGATAACATTAAGACAGATAATTATTACATTTCTATGATTTCTCTCTCTTTTCAGCGATACAAGTAAGTCTCTATGACAACACAAAGCAATGTTCCCATAGTACTCACTGGTGGCTGAGTTAATGCCATGTTACAGAAAGGCTGAAAAAAAGCCCTTGAAATTGAGGATGAAGCTCCCGATTTGATGACTTCTCTGCAAGAGCGACATCCAGACTGTAAACGGGAACTCCACATAATGGGAGGATGTATTTACAGAATTCCCTAGTTGTTACTGGGTCCCAAGTTGAATTTGCTGAACCAAATTCTGCAAAGACAATCTAGGGGTCAAGCTATGATTTGGAGGTCCACGTATCATCAGTAATTTCTGCAAGCCAAACAGTATCTTTGCTCACTATCTTCTACGCACCTCTCCCCGCATCCTGTACTAGAATAGCAGAGGTACCAGAAGACACAGCTGGACCTCAAGACCAGGCTTGAGTTCGGTTATCAGCGCAGAACCACAGATTTCTCCCAAACCTGCACTGCTTGAATGCTTAGTCTCAGCTGAAATCAGCACACTGATGGAAACACTTACTGTTTCAGAGGGGGGTGGGGGTGGGGAAAAAGTGCTGGGCTGTGATGTTTGCAGGTTTTCTTCCTCTAGGAGAAACTGTTGAGTAGGAAGTGATTTTATTTGTGTGAACTTAAAGAAAGCCTACAACAATAAAAATGAGATGCCCTAGCCAACAAGATACTATATGACACCAGCTTCTAGTTTGATAATTAGCTGTGTATAGGATATAGCCAGGTCATAATTAAATGTGAAGGACCAAGTGGAAAAAAAAAAAAAACCAACCCTCATTCATTTCTCCTCTTTGATGTATTAGCACAACTTTTTCACTTAAGACAGTACGAGTTGTCTTTAATTACTGCAGAAGTATCTTCAATATCTTCAACAACCATCTTTTCTCTTCCCACTTCCACACACAGCAAGAGCAAGCTACCCAAATTTTCACAGGAATTAATTTACATCAATTATCATTTTTGAGTGCTCCAAAGTGACTTTGCCAAATCACTCAAAAGACACAGGAGTCCAAAATTTAAGCTTCCCTCAGCAGAGGTGATTTTAATTCTCTGAAATGTCAACAAAACTGCCACAAACATTCCACTCCTTGGTGGTTGTTTTTTTTTTGGCAGGGAAGAGGGAATGAGTGGAGTTGAGTGGAAGACAACAAGAAACAGTATTTTATTGAAGACAAGTTTTGTGAAAGTGTTTCTCCTAGATTTTAATTACTTCCAACTTACCTCATGAAAGGGAAGGAAAAAACTCTGCCTGCTCATATTAATGCAATTAAAGAGCAACATAAAAGTTCCTCAGTTAAAACAGTCCTTTCCCACCAGACCACAGGACTCCAGGATAGCACAGTAGTTAAAAAAAAACAGCAGTGAACAATAAACTTTTCACACGTTAGATATTAGAACTCTCCAAAACCTAAACAAACCTAATGAATATGACTGATAGATAAATTGCCATTTAGCAAATACCGTGAGGTTTAAGATGCTGCTGTGATACAGAAAAGTCTACTGGACTAATAGGAAAGAGAGGAGTGTTTAAAAGCAACCATGACTAGTGGAATACTGAAAAGTCCTGGAAGATAAAATGCAATTAACACACTGTCCAGAAAGAAGAGAAAGTAAGTCATAAAGAAGCAGAAGCAGCTCCTTAATACCACCAACTCTTGAAGACTACGGCTAGTTGATCACCATTACAGGGAACGGGCTCAGCCTTCTTTCCTTTAGAGGAAAGAAAACAGACTGCTGACAAATTCTTTAGGATGCCACGCACTTTGCATCACTGATATGGCAAGCTACTGATGGTCTCGGTTTCCAGTAAACTTTTCAATAGGAGAGGAGAAAACACTATTCAACTTCTAGCAGACCTCAGAAGCATTCCTAAAACTGCCATTGGTGCTGCTCATGAAAATGAGGCTAATGTACATTTTTAACAAATAGGATGTTCTGTACCATGATCAAATTATGTTATTTTACAGGGGAAAAAAATGAAGTATTTGCTCATCCAAATATTACTAGGGCCTTTCTATAGTTAGGCAAAGGATCATTACTCACTCACCTTAAGTGTTTTTGCTATACCCAAAGGCTAATTAACAACTAAGAAACATTTTATTTTCAATTGGTTTATCTTTAGACTCACGCTGACATCATTTTATTTGTGATGTTGCATACCTCAGCCACTTTACAAAAATAAGGAAAAGCCTTAGTTTTTGCAGCTCAGTAATGGTTTGGTTTTGTAACTGGAGTTGCAACACCACATTCAGAAATTACAATTAACAAGCTGACAGCCACGTGTACCTCAAAATGTGTATCTTGTGAATTTTAACTACTGAAATAGATTTATATTTTACAAAGTGTCAAACCCCGTTCCTTTCCATACTCTCACAGTACATAGTTGTGTATCTCTAGAGACCTTTATTTTATTATCTAATTTTGCCTGAGGTTTTCTAACCATGCCTTTGTCTTAGTAAGAAATCTCACTTTAGCTGTGTATAGCTGTGATTAAGTATTTCTTTATTTCATTCTGAGTAAATTAGCTTCTTCTCTACAACATGAAAATTCATTAATTCTCTCTGGCTGCCCATACATTTTAAAGTCCAGACAAATAAAAATAAGGAGAGGAAAGAAATGCATATGCTGGATGTCACAGTTCACATAACTGGCAGCAGGTTCAAGCTTATCATTGTACTTCTAAGTTTCTACTTTTAGACTGCAGTTTGATCAACAGCTACCAAACAACAAAAAAAACCCCAAATTGTAAAAAATAATCTGAGGTTTTCACTCCTTAATATTTGACATGCTGGGCTCAACATATATTCTTTCCTGATGCCCAAATAATAATTAACCTTCAAGAATCAATTAATTACTATTTATGCAGGCCCATCACCACCTTAAACTGGTCTACTACCATGTTGCCATCAAAAGGGACAGTCCTGCCTTTCCTTATCTGAAACTTTGACAGTCAGAACGGTGACCTAACCAGACTCATTGCACAGCTTCAAGGTCACTAAGGAAAGAAGAGAGGCACCAACAATGGGCAGTCAGAAGCGGAGAGACAAAAAGGACTCCCCATGTACTTTGCTTGTACACCTCTCTCATAAAAGGCTCCCACTATAATTGGGTTCCGTAAACATTCATGTCTAGGCAAATAATAAAATAAGCTTGGAAAAAAAGCAGTTTTAGAACCAAGCTCTACTCAAATACACACATTACAGCATAGTTATTTTATCCTGCAAACCATCCAGGAGGTAATGAGTAAGTCCCATAACATCACAACGTTCCAAATATAAGGATAAATCAAAGCACTACTACGTGTTTCCATTTACCTGTCTTATAAAGAAGTCTCCATGGATTAGAGACACAATGCCGAAGTTTGTATACTTAAAAATATGATCCATCAGCCACATCATCTGACGGACAACCTGAAAAGGTAAAAAAAAAAAAATTAGTTCAGTAAATATCAAGTGCAGAGAATTATGTATATACTGGTCACATTCTTGTCACCCTTTCAACAGCAACAAAACTAGCAAATATATGGAATAAAGTCCTTTATGCCCCAAAGTATAAAGCAGCACAGGTGCTACACTTCTCCCTCAAGAGCAGGATTAAATAGTTGTGGTTTTGTAATATAATATACAGTTCTACACTATTAGCCACATGCTAGAGTAATTTCTACTCTGTCTTTTCACACAGGTAGTGTAATGCTTCTTATTGACATACCACCACAACTTTAAGCCAGTTGCAAACTGAAACCTTTTTCAGTGTTAGTCCAAGTACACAAAACAGTACAGATCTGCATTTGAAATCTCCAACTGTTTTATGTCTACCACAAAAATGTTTCCTTTTTTTTTTTGTACTTGGCGATTTTTGGGATGAGATCATGTTCTCGTGCTTCTGATATGCACATGCTCCATACATGCTCACTCTATCTTTGAACAGCAGCATTCACCGAGACCTATGTACAGCCCACATGCCATTACCTACTTCTCTCATGGCAGAGCAGCCACATGCATCCCTGAGAATTTCATTAAGTCATGCTCCTTGTCCCAGCTGAGAGGCATGGTGAGAAGGCAAAACCAGAGACTGAGCCGTTAGATTCACTTTGACCATCACTTCTCACCGGTCAGTGAAGGCAGATACTATACCTGTTCAGTCCTTTGAGATTTAAAATAGAAGAATTACCCCCCAGAAGAGGTAACTAACAGAAGGGAAAAGCTTCTTCTCTCACAAGGTCTTTCCCCACTATAGCTCCTACATGTAGATTTTGAGAGGTGTAGGAACTGGCTCTCCAAAACTGGAAAATCCAGTGTCTCTCACATGCTCTCAATCATACAGGCTAGCTGCCTTTACTCTTCCCTATGTTACAAGGCCACACCAAGACTGATTCAAGTTCAGTGAAACTTAAAGTCATATAACATAGTACTCTTCCTTTTATCACTATCAAAAAAAGCATATGGAGAACCATGACATTTCTCCGGTAGTCAGAAGATCATTTTTTGAATCTTAAACAGGCACCTTCTGCTTGGCATCTTTCAGTTGTCCAAGATACATAATTTGAGGCAAAGACAGAAAGCAAGCAGTCTAAGAAATAAAGATTTCCTCTAGAAAATACAATGTATTGTTCATGTATTAGTCGATTACATCTACTGCTAAAGTAGTATGCTTCTCTCCAAACACCAGAGGCTTGCACGGTAACTGAAATACTCAGAATCCATATCCACGTCTTCAACAATACTTCTAACAAAACAGTTTGATACAGTGAAAGATGGTGGCTTTTACCTGTTTTCACATCTTCACATGTCTATGTGGAATTTGTAGAAAGAAGCAGATCATATTTCATGCAGAAATTCTGTTTTGCAAAAGCAGCTCGATAATTTGCAATTTGTATCTAGAATTGCATGTATCAGTAAGTCTTTCTTCCAAAGAAATCTAATTATCTCTTGCAGTGCTCTGATTATCTAATTTTCCCTTTTGACCCCAGAAGCTATAAATGAATCCTGGGTTATATATTTGGAGAAAGGTAACCGTCACATACCCTGTTTCTTTTACTTATCCTTAAACAACTGCAGCCGGATGCTCAGCAAAGTGAAGTTTTTACACACTTGCAAGAACATACCTGCCAAAGAACGTTTAAGATAGTTTATTGCCTTAGACATATAGCTGATCTCCCAGTGAAATCTGAACGTCACATTTAGAAGCTAGCTATCCTTGCCTAAGAGCACATTAAGAACACCTCAACTTGTGTTTTTTTTAATACTAGCAAACTTTCTGTTTGAAGATCTTGGATAGTGCAAGGGTCCCTCTAGCATCACTGGAAGTAGAAAAGGAAACCACGTCTGAGAGAAAAGGACAGCTCTCAAAGATATGAAAGGTTTTGCTTTGGAAACAAGCATCCATTTCTTCTCTGTGACATGCTAGTACCCCTTCCTGTCTGCCAGTGGTATTTCTTACTAGATGCTACATATCCAGGGGAACAAAGACACACTATGTGTTTGTGAGCGATTAAAAAAAAATTAGTTCCTAGATATAACTCCCCACTTGAGACTAATATTGGTGAAATGGTTTCTCATACAGCTATCCCCGGGGGAAAAAAAAGAAAGAAAAGGTGTGCCTAAGGACAAGAGTTAAAAAAAGCATCACTGAAAGGTGTTACTGCTCTTCAAGGCACTACAATATCGTAAGTTCATGCCCACGCACCAGCCCAAAGATGACAGGCTGGGGTAGGGAACCATATCCTTTGATAAAAACACCACCAAAATTCCACTGATGATGATTTAGCCTGCAGCAGTACCCATATGACTTTCAGTGTTCATCTACTACTTTGGCATTTTGAAAATTATTGTTCTATTATATCAAGCAGAAGTTAAACCAACATAATCTATTTTACTGGAGGAGGTAAGCAAGCTTAATAATCTGCTTCCCTGAAAAGAAAAAGTTTGTGTCTTTTGAGGAGTCAACATTGGTCCCTAGGTGTTCTATGGCAATCCTGGAGGAGGAAATCCTGCCCAGCAATGCTAGTGCTTCTCTCCTCCCATACCACTTTTTATTGTCTTTTTATTTGGATGACAGTAGGTTTATCCTGAAAGTTGATCACGGCTTTTCAGAGTCTGAAGTCCATCTTACCATGTTTTAGGTGACACGGGGCTTCTAACTAGCATCCCTGGACTTCCTCAGAGTTTTTGAGAAGGAGTGATGCGATTGTGTCACAGATCAGAGTGACTTACAAGTTATAACTAAGATAAAACACACAAGCAGTTTGCTGCAAGTGGGCTAACAAAGAGACAAACTCCAGAGCTCAGTGATTATAAATCTGCCTTTAAGCCTAGGCAGTGCTAAGAAGCACAAAGAGGAAGTATTTTTATGTATGAATTAATAAATACATACACACACTCTAACACATAAAATCAAAAAGGAGTTCAAAGAATAGGACACAATTACCTTGTTTGTAATCAAAAGGCAAACTAGATTAATTGATATTCATTCTGTTTTGCTACCAAGGGCAGAATAGAGGACACTGCAAGATATTGGTGGTAGCTCTTCCATTTAGCATCCTCAGGAATGAAACAACGCTTATCAGATGAGTCTCTTATCACTTGCATTTCAAGCAGGTTTAAGCAAGACATTCAGAAGTGTTTTGAGCACAGATTCATAGTTGCTTATGGATTGAAAGAATTTTTGGATGCCATTTCAGGTCCTTTTTGCTTCATCCTTCCTGCTTAAATAAGTTCAGAATGTAGAAAAAGCTTTTACCAATTTTATAAAAAAAAAAAATCTAGGTGCCTCCTATTCACAGGCCCACTTTCATTTCACCCTACATAGATTTCATAACAAAGCAACCTGAATAGACTGACTTTCATCTTTCAAGCACCTCTAACTTAACAATGAAACCTGGCAACGCTTATCTTGAGACTTGCACTCAAACAGCTGCAAGCTCTACTTTTTTTCTCTCCACTGCACCCTTCCTGGCACTGCTTTCTGCTCTAAATCAGAAAAAATAGCCACATTTATCAGTCCTAATCCAGAAAGCAGTAATAGTAGCATTTTAATCTAATTCTCTTTGTTAAACACATAACCTTAACATTTATGAGACCTCAACTAACTTACTAAGTTTGTTCCAATTTGTTTGTGAAAGTAAGGGTTAAAACAATTTATTGAACTATATAAAAGTGTAATTAGGTCACTTCTGATTCAGTTGAAACCTTGCTCTGTGTGGCTTGTCTTATGGTAACATGTATTAGTCAAACAATACTGGACAACAGTCCAGTCCTTCCATTAAAATTATAATTTTTAGCTAATTTCCACTTCCCTAATAATAGATCATGTTCTCCTTATTCACATAAGTGAATTTGAAAGACAAGAAACATCTTAACACATGTATTTTAGTTTACTGCTTAGTGAGATTAAATTTGCTTAAAACAGGCTACACTATCATTTGTATGTAAGAATTTATAAAATACTAGAAAAAAAACCCCATCACAGTTCCTGACACGGCCTTTAGGAAAAATTGTCAAGTTGCAAGAATGTTTCAGTATTCTACCTCACTACACAGAAAACCACACAACTTTAAATCGAACACTTCTCACGTCTTAAATTAACATTTTTTAAAAAGCAGCATTAAACGGTAAGGGCTTGCAGATTACATCTGGTTTCAGTCTGTATTGGCTGGCAAAAGCAAGCAAAAGAAATTTTGGACTGCCACAGGAGGAAGGTCTTCCTAGTTCTGCCACTGGACCATCACCAGCGAGAGGCCGCCTTTGGTAAGCTGTTTTACTTCTTTGTATGCCTTTCTGTGTGAAATGGAAGTGAGCCTTTCACCTTCCCAAAATACTTTAAGAGCTAAAAAGTGTTGCCTGAGTGGTAAAGTGTTTAGGAATTAGTGCGGCTTCACCGTCCTAAACAAAATAAAAACAATTCTTAGAAATTACTATCTTACTACTAACAGATGAATATCAAGGTTGTGAAGGACTCCATGTTAAGTTTAAACTGTATTTAAAGAAAACTGCCCAATTTAAATAGTTGCCTATTGTATAACGATTTCTTTTGGACAGTTGGTTGTTTTCTTTTTTTCTCCAGTGGTTTCACAGTCATTCAAAGTAAAGACAATTCTATTCTGTTCAGAAATATGAAGCATGCTATTTTAAAACACCTGATTCAGCAAGTTCTATCAGGGATAAACTATCCCAATCTTTCTCATTATTTTTAGCCACTTGTACTACTCATGCTATATTTTAAGCATGTGTTGAAGCTCATACTTTTTTCTTTATTAGCTAAAAACATTAAAGCCATACTAGGCTCTGAACATGTATATTCCAAGAGTAATGACTGCAATTATTTAAGGAAAAAAATAGTGATTTTAAGGATGTTTTGCTTTTCTAAAAACCCACAAACCTAACAGTGTCCATGGTGAAGATTATTTGCCATCTCAATGCCTCTCTCCATTTTTAACATCTTCTACATTCACTGAAACTTTTTAGCTATGGAGTCAAACAGGATAAATGTGGCGTAGATTTATATATACATTAGTATACATACATGAGTCAATGAAGCTCTGTGATATTTAAAACACCTGGGACATCAATAGTCAAGACTATATGCAATACATATCCACAGGACTATATCCTCACAGTCACAGCTTTATCACAAGATTGTCCGGTGCATAATTTTGATAAAGGGAATTATTCTGTTATTCTACTCATTGGGATACAGTACAGAATACCATATATACCTAACTTCCTCAATTCCAAAAGAAATTAAATCAATTAAAAGTACTTTTAAAACACAGTCTTCTCTAGGCTACACTAGAAGGAAAGAAATTAGTCTCTGCTCAATCTTGAGTGTCATTTTCATAATTTAGGTTTTGAGTTTGGTTTGAGTTTTTTTTTTTTTGTTTGGGGGTTTTTGTTTGTTTGTTTGTTTTTAATCAGCTCTGCTGTCATAAGTAAGATCTAGGAAAATTTCTACAAAAATGTTAAATCACTGGTAGAGATACAGTGTATACACAATCTATATTAATATACACTAAGAAAAACAGTGCCAGTTACAAGTAGTGCAGATGCAACAAAAAGCAGTTGTTGGTTTTCCTTGTTTCTTCACCGTATGGTCGCAAGAAAGAAGACAACACTATGACAGACACAGCTGACACATTTTTTCAGCTTGCCAGGTTATGTCTTCCAACATTTTGTAGCCCAATCATACATACCCCCTTCCTTCTGATTTGCACATAATTTAGTTTCCTGTTTAGATCCCATACTCTAGTTTCCAGCACTACACTCCTTAGTCGTGAATTTTCTGAACAGCAATGCCTGAAACAATTGACATTAGTTGCACTTCTCATCAAGAAATGTTTAAAAGTTTGTGAAATAAGAGCTCAAGCAATTTTGACCTTAGCTAGCTAGCTTAGCTTGGACATGCCCTCATAGGGAAGTCACTTTCAGTTTCTGAACTCCTACCAAAATCCCATACACAACTTGCTTCTAACTTTGAAAAAAATTCCATGCTAGAATAAAGTCATAACCGAGAAGCTAGACCTATGTTGGTTTGAGCAAAGTTGGCATGAGTTGCACAAGGGCCCAAGGTGAGAGGAAAAAGTCAAGTACATGATTACCTGCAAGGAGGTGTGCTTCCCTCTATGTTAACCTAGGCTGGATGGACACTGACTCAGCTCGTATTTTACCTTCTTCAAAGGCAACGTTTATGGTCTAAAACCTGCTGCAAGCTACTGGCTGTCGCATTAAACCAAATCTAAACAAAAAGCTTCCTATTCAGGGTCTTGAGATTATTTGGAGGATTAACACACAAAAGTCAGTCATCAGTACCGCACAGAGACGCAAGCGCACCCAAGGTAACAGATCGCATACACAGAAGCTATCCCACTCCCCGGTTGTAGCCTACCGTGCCTTTATCCTGAAGGCACATCATCAGAGTGCAGACATCACCCGTTGCTTGATGGTTCACCAGCACCATGGCTTCATCTTCTGATACTGCTTTAACATCATCACCCCATTCCACTACTATTGCAAAAAAAAAAAATAAAAAAAAAAAAAGGTAAATTTTACAATGATCACATGGAAATTTTACTATCAACAAAACAAAAAACCCAAAGACCCCATACCCAGACAATTATAATAAAGAAATCTACATGCTACATGTCAATTTAAATTGGCACATAGCATAAGATAGGAATATTAGCAAGACCATTTTTCCAAGCAAAGGGTATCCAGCTTAGTTTTAAATTGCATGCACAGAATAAGAACAAAACAAAAATACTCTACCAGAACATGTGCACAGAGATCGATCTTTTTGTGTCATTACACCATTCTATATTTAGGGTCTCAAAATTACATAAGCTTTTGACCCAGTTTTCAAGTTCAACTGTCTCACCTTATTAGATTAAAAAAAACATGTCAAAAATTTTTTTGTGGGGTTTTTTTTTTTTTAAACCTAGCAAGTTTGTTTCATTTCTACACTTACTATTATTAAACTACTCCCGTAAAAGCAAAACAAAAAAATCTGTAGTTGGGTATTAGGTTTAAAATGCTACATTAAACAAACTCAGTAATTCAAATCTAAACAAGTTAGCTATAGGCAAGAAAGTGGGTTTAGAAAATGCTGCTCAGATGACAGAAACTATTAGTCACTATTTTGTAGACCAGAGACCAGATACTCCAGCGGCAAGAATGATGTCAGGAGGAAGCTACAGCTGTTGATCATTCAACATTTACACTGACTAGCAAAAATATGCTGAGGTAAGGAAAAGGAGTTAAAATTGCTAGTTCCATCATCACAAAGTAACTAAACAGAGAAAGAGAAGACTGCCTCCCAAAGAAGAACACAGCATAGAAAACTAGAAAAAGTCTGTTGTAAATTAAAGACCAGAATACGTCTAATGCTCTTACTGGGGCAAAGAGACAAGCAAGCAGAGTCTGGCCCTCTTCAATAAAAGGGATGGTTACTGCTATGCGGTGTAAAGGGAAAGGATGGGCAGACAGAGCAGCTCTATGAAGTTCAAAAGGAAAAGTAAGATGCATTGCCCATGCATGTAGGATATGATTATTTTTCTGTGTGTGTTTGGTATCTTAAGTGGTTCTTGTTGGCTATTATTTTCATTTCTGACATCAAAGGAAATATTTCACCTCCATTACTGAATCTTTAATACTGTTATAAACAGGTCTCCAGGCAGTGAACAACTCTCATCACAAGACAATTAATTACTTTACTACTATGTGTCTTCTAAGCAGTAGTTTAGCTGATGCAAAAGCAATAGGCTACACACTGAAGACAAGAAGCAATAATCCATGCATAGCTTCCCTGTCCTTGCAGAAATCCAATTAGCATCACACCTTTGAAAATTGCCACTTCTATTACTTTCTAATGGCTCCCAAATTAGTACTGAATTGAGACTTGAACACAAAGCAAAAAAATAAAATGCTGTATTTGGTCACAAGTAGATAGAATCAGACTAGAGATATGAAGGTGGAGAGGACTATTCATCCCATAACGTTCAACCTCCATTCCTTTCCCCAGGCAAGCTAAGCACAGATCCTTTCTTATCTTTCTCAACATGAACTTGGAAGATCCCCTTTATCCCTCCTCCTTGATTACATGCAAATTCCCTCCGATGTTCTCTCTAACTCCATGGAAGTTGGAAAATGCCTGGATGTGGCAATCATAGTTGACCGTGCACCTTCCTTATCCAGTATTTCACGTATCTACCTATGGCAGTACCCCACAAGGCAAGAAACTAAGATGAAACAAGAATTGTTTTAAAGGGAAATGAAACGAGAATCGTTTTAAAGGGAAATGAATCAACTGCATACTGATTTTGAAGTTGTTACTTCAGTGTCTTTATTAAGCAGCCAATATACAATAGTCTTACTGAAGTGTGGCTTTCCAAAAGTAATAAAAACTAAATACATTAAGCATGTGCAAAATAAGGTTTCTCACAAGTAGCTAATCATTTCCAAATAAAACTATTTTATTTCCAGATCACTCAGAGAAAAAATGGATTACTTTCCTGGAACATATCAATTTATACTACTAATCATTTCTACTGTAGAGCAGTTTAAAAAGAAACTATTTTTAATCTTCAAAAATGTTTCACAGATCTAACTTTCTGAAGGATTAAAATAAAGTTCGTGACTGAAAAATGTAAGCCATGAGAAGTAGCATGCAATTGCAAACAACTAGCGAGGAGAACTTACGAAGCTTAATTTGCTAGAAAAAAGCACATTTTTAGCATACCAGGCAAAGACTAACGTCTCACTTTGAAACTTTCAGATAGGCCCCAGTCAAAGAAAAAGAGGAAAAAAAGCTTCTGCTGTTACCTAGAGTTTTTTACCTACTCTTGTTAAATAAAATAGAGGGTAAAAACATACAACCAGCTTACAATGTGCTAACAAGTTTCAGCTGAGAAGTAGTAAAAAGGTGGGCTCTGTTATCCCACTCCAAACACAAGGTTAAAAAAAAAAGTTTGATTTAATTCTTTAATTGATTTACTCAATTCATTTTATTTATCAACTGGCCAGGCTAATAGCTCAACTTCTGCGGCTCAGCTGACAGGTAGTAAGTTATTGAATCACAGTGATTCAGCTGGACATACTCTAGTTTCTTTGCCCTCTGTCATTTCTCCTCAGGCAATCAGGCTGTCTCTTGTGCTTAATAACGCTTTATGGTCAATTGATTGACCTGATTATCAAGGAGAAAAGAATCAGTTTGTGCAAGTCCTTCACAGAGCATTTCTGGATCGGAAACAGAACAGCAAACCACAAAAGTGTGCAGAAAAGCCACTGCCATTACCACAATTTTTAAAAGAAGAAAAAAAACCTCAAATAGCTAGAATTTTAAGTTCACACTGTCCCCATCAGGGGCAGGGAATAAATGCTTGTCTTCAGTCTTCTCACCACACTGAAATTTTCAAAAGGAACACTTTTTGCTTTAAGAAATACTTGTGCTATTACATTCCTCCACTGCAGTTGGAAACACTCAAATCAAAACTTCAGCTGCATGACAGCAGAATCAGGAACACTGCTTTGCTCCACTGTAACAAGACAAAAAACAGTTCAAAGACAAATATTTGTCACTCGGGGGCCTGAAAACCAGCAAACATTCCTCCATGGCTTCCTTATATTGCCAGGGCACATTTTATAAGGATACCGGTTCTGTCTCCACAGCCTCGCAATAGATTTTTCTGCAAGCGCAGTTCAACATAGTGAAATAACAAAGAAAAGAAAGAGCAGAAAATCAGTTTAATGTGGTAATTTGAAATCATGGTAAACTCAGTACCAAGAACATCTGGTAATCCTGATTAGTAATGACATCTTTTACCCACAAGATTGAGACAAAAGTGGCTTAGCTGTAAGAGATACTTCATTTGTGACAGTGTTGTAAGCAAAAGGCTTCTCCAGGAAAGGATGAAGACAAGTTTACTTGCAATTGCATGCACTGTAAGACAGAAAGATTTATCCTTCTCTTGTAATAAGAAGTCCAAGATGTACACAAGTCTCTAAAACATCAAGAACATATTTCATATAATGAGCTGCAAACTGAGATTTTTACGAGCTAATCCTTGCAGAGCTTAAAGAAGAAAACAAAAGCAATAAAAGCTTTTTCCACGTTTTTACTCAACTATTACACATTTAAATGTAGCTATTGAGAGTTCTCAGAACACTTGGCTGCTTTGTAATCATGTCCTTAACATAACTGTGTGCATGTAAGTGATGCTATGAATAAATATTCAAGCACTTTAATTGCAGTATGTCATTAGGCTGGGCAAATGACTACTCAGCTACCTAACTATTCAGTAGATTTATTTTATACTTTTGAATATACCTAGCAAGAATGGCAGTCTAGTGTTCTGCGCAATTTCCTAGCAATTAATATGAACTTCACTTTGCATACTGCATTTTAAAACTTAAAAAAATGTTCTGTCTCTTCTTTGTTATAGTTAATAGTTTCACTGCAGTGTGTGCCGTAAGAATCGGCATAAATTTTATAGGCACTTAACAACTTAAGTTCTAATGAATACCTGGGGTTATTATTTCAAAATGTATTGAGTTTTAACTTCTTATTTCTCCACTGAATTGGAAAGCAAAAAAAAAAAAGCCTCCTGCCAGAAATTTCAACAGCCATTAGGAAATGGGCAGTGAAAGAACCAGTTGCAATTCTCATACTAGCATCATCCAAGTCTAAAAGCTAGCATATTAATCCCACAAATAAAAAACACAACGGGACTGATGCTTTATGGCAAGCTCAGGGAAACTCTTTAAGTGTTCTAATCACACTTATTAAAAACCCCAAACGCATAAAACAGCTAGATAAATCACCTGAAAGTTATGATATATGTAAACGTATAATTGATTTGGATATCCACTTTGTCATTTAGATTGGAGTCTACACATGATATTCACAACTTTGTCTAGAAATCGGAGAAGTTAAGAACTTTTACTCCAGAACTTCCCACCCCTTAGTTTATTTTCCTTCTGATCAATTGTAATCACTTGCATCCATGAGGCAAGACTTCAAGAAAACCTGTTCCAAGATGTTGCAGGTTGGCAGCACTTAGAACTGAACAGCACCACCTTTTGTCAATTGCTCGGAAACCTTCAGTAACAAATAAACTACATTATTAATGGACAGCCTCCTTTGCTTCCTCAAAAGCCACCCTAAAAGAAGGAACGTTATTATTAGGTATTCAATAGTGACTGTAACTCATGACAACCAAGTTTCTATGTTTTCAACATTCCTCCTCATACTCAAGCATTTGTGTTTGGCAAGTTGCAACCCTGCTTTACTGTTATTCACAAATGGCTCGTCAATGCATGTTTCAGCTAGAGTAGGTATGTACAGTTGTTAAACTCATTGGTCTCTCCTTTATAGATGGAATTCTTTGATAGCTGGTATTAAGAAATCCCAGAAGTGATGCCAGAGGTTAAATATTACTCAGCATGCCTAGACCACACTAAAAAAAAAAAAATGGATAAAGGCATGCTAAAGGTGTTTTTTTCCCCTTAACAAAAAGGTTAAAGGCATTTGTCTCTGTGAATTGGTTGCCTGCAGTGAGAAAAAATGAAAACAAACAATGGACTAAGCAAATCAGCATACAGTTAGGTTTTTTATGTTTATTAAGTGCATATTTTAGGGTTAGAAGATATTTAAAAAAACCTATATAAAATCAGACACATACGATTGGAAAGAGAAAAATAGCTCTTCCTAACCCACCCATTCCTTCCAAAATTCATACTGCCATGGAAACCTTCATATATTGTCTTTATGTACACACAAGACATACAGGTGATCAATAAAAGTACAAACCAGAAAAGGAGGGAAAGAACATGCATACAACATCATATGTCGTTAAACACAGCTTCACTTAAGGTGTTATCTATCTTTTCCTATTACAGAATGTACCCTTACCAACAGAAGTATTGTCAATTTCAATGCTATTACAATATACACATCTTAAGGTTGTAAAAATACAGTTTTAAACAAGATTTTGATACCAGAAAAAGCATCTTTTACAGCTAACTTGATTCAGACTTTTACGATGATAACAAACTGACCTTCACTGACCAATTTTTCCTTTTATTTCCATTAAGAAAAACACTTATCATAGAGAAGTCAGAGAAGAAGCAGCAGCTGGGAAAGAGAAGCCTGGAAAAAAAGGGAGATTGTCCCTACAGTACATGTTAATAAACCAAGGCTGGGTTTAAGACATCCCAGTCACCATTTTCATTTTTCTGTAACAAACCATTTTGCACACGTCTACACTTCATTGTAGGAAACAACGCACATTTCCTTTTGCTTTCAGTTGCATTCTTCTCAGCTTCCACCTTCTCTTTTTGTAGTTTACAGACAGAGAAGAGGACTTTAGCAGTCACAATACTTATGCCCTAAGTCAACCCACACTCTTACTTCAATTAACTGACACTAAGAGGTGTTAAAAACAGGAAACAATTACACCAGGGATGCCCTGGCTCTTTCATCTTTCTAACTAACCCAAGAACCATGTTCTTCCTAAAGCACAGCAGTTCCTTTTGGAAATAGGCCCTAACGATGACTACTTTTGAAGACTGACTTAATTTTCCTGGAGTGCATGTGCAAGACCTCATGGGTACAGTTTGCTTGAGTTCTATAATTCACTGGCACAAGAGATGATGCTTGTGGCTGAAGAGAGGGCTCCTTTTACCCATCTGCAACTGAGAATCAATAAAAGCGAAACCTTAGCTCACCCTCAGTGAGGCGAACTTCTTCCACTGAATCCAGTACAGACAATATAATTTCAAGAGCTTCACACCCCTTCGCAATTATGCTAGGCAAGCAGTTTATATGATAAGAAAACTTTTAAAGTTAACAAATTCTGCCAGGATACACAAGCTATGCTCACTACAGATATTTAAGGAATAGTTCCAATATATCTGAAGTCTTAGAAGAACACATCTTTCACTGGACATACCCTCCACATTTTGCTGGAGGTCTCCAACAGCTATTTTATACTGCTCCCACAACACTGCTTGAATTGTAGAGGCACCAAAGTCCCACAGCTCATAGTTCTGCTCATCTAAACTGGAACCCCAGCTGTATATGGTGGTTACTGCTTCCAAGGAGCGGTACAAGAGATGCAGTGTTTGTAGCCACACAGGCAAATGTGGACTGTGAAACGTGAAGACTGCGATTGATGTCAGCTTTCATGACTGTACTGGTAATAAACTGTAGCAGCCGAGAAGCAACTCCACTGTCTGTTTTGCTGCTTCTATTATTAGAAAAGCAACTGCAAGACTGAAGAATGGAATGGAGTGCTGAAATCCTTTTGAAGTACCTCAAGCTCATGAGTCAGACCACTTGCAGAAGGAGCAAGCTGTACAGCACATTCCTCCCCGGTGACAGATAAAATACATTAAGTATTAACTACCCAGAGGAACATCAATGCATTCATGAACCAATATCCTAATGCTCTAATACCTTACATACTGCAGATGTTATAATGGTCAGGAAAAAAATCAGTTTGTTTGAAGCCTAGAAGAAGGAGAAGCAAAACAACAGGGCAGTCTCGCAATTTTTTCTCACTACTGAAGAATATTTTTTTTTTTTTACATTTTTAACACACTTAGGAAATAAAACATCAGGACAAGTAAAGGTTATTAAGGGATACTGAAAATCAAATAGTCAGGCTTGAAAGTTTAAAACAATCCTAAGAAGTTTCAAAGTATTTACAGAAAATTACCTAGTTAGAAGCACATTGTCACCAAGGTCTTAAAAAGGCAGAAGAATCTGAACCAATGGTAAATATACTTCAGATTAACTGCTATCACTTGAGTTCATATTTAAAGCTGATACTCAGTACCATTTTGGTCATTCCTAGTTACATTGTGGAAAGAAACAATGTCAATCTACGTTCAAAAAATGTTTATTTCCAACATCAAATGAAGACAAAGTTTACAGGACTCTCTTTAAGATGACCATAAACCAAAAAGAGGTATATAAGCTAAAGATGAACTTTTGCCTTTTCCTGGTTAAAAGCTTCTAAACACTCTGGGGATGACCAAAAAGCTGTAACACCGTAAGTGACAGAAACAGAGAAACGTATTTCTGTAAAACAAGCATCGAAGAGACTCTGAATAGAAGGATCTCAGCTAAGCTGTTACAAGCTGTTGCAAAGACAAGATTTGCAGCTTACTAAGACTGCACAATTTTATGTGGCAAGAAACCTCCTTTGACAATCACAGGGCAACAAGACAGCTTGTATGAAGAAATACCCCAAGAAATTTTGGTCCACAGATGTTTTATTGCTCCCTAGACAGATACCACAGATTTGAAAATTTTAAGGAGAAGAACCAAGACATGCAAGTTTTTTTTACCAGTTTGCACCTTCTGTCATTCAACCCCAAGGTCAGAGACAATGATGGAAACACCACAGTCAATCCCTCAATCCAAAGAGGTCCAACACTTGCCTAAATAGACCCTTTTTGCTAGACAAGGCTGCGGGTCCTATATTTCAGTCTCTTTATCCACAAGGATAACTTTTACAAGTGAGAAAAGATTCTCACCACTCAAACAAATTACTTTAGATACTAAATCCACAGAATACATTTTTTTTAAATGCAAGAGTCAAACTCTTGCGGTTTCACCCGTAACACTGATGTTTACTCTTAACAAGAAGGTAGCCCAAAATCAGATTTGCATAAGTTGATACCACAATCTTAAAAGTCCTACTCAGTGTACTGTATATCGAAACTACAGTATTTTAAGTATGGCTACAATGCAAAATACATCTTAAGTTCAAAGAAAGTTCTATCTGTAAGATAGTTTTATTAAAAACAGATTGGCTTTTCCAGAATTAAAAAGAAAAGTTACTCTGAAAACAGGAGAATTTCAGAATATAACACCATTACAACAATTCAAGCACATTTCTCTTTGTAAAAGGTTAAGTACCATAGAAGAGTAGTGAGAAGAGGAAAGTGTGTTTCAAAAAACATACCAGTGCAGCTGGGTAACTAAAAAAATTCTACAAATACAGAGCTTGCTATTATTGTTACCCTTATCATCCTTCCAAGCAAGGAACAGTTGCCTGCAGCTCTTTATTTTTAATAACTTGAATTCAGCAGGTTACTACAGTACTTTACCCATACTCATCTGCCCCACCACTACTGCTGAGCAACTAACCAAGCAGGAACAGAACTGACAAACAGCGTCTGACACATCAAACACTAACAGTCAGGAACAACTCAATAAAAAACTGGCTGGATCATCGAGCCCAGAGAGTTGTAGAGAACGGAGTTAAATCCAGTTGGCGGC
>NW_009190300.1:0-1104 GCF_000690835.1 Fulmarus glacialis
GGGGGGGGTGTCCCCAAGTCCGGGCGTGTCCCCCGTGGAGTACTGGGGTGTCCACACTGGCCCCGTCCCCACTGCCGCATCCCCGCGGGGTGTCCCCAAGTCCGGGCGCTGTCCTTGTCACCACTGCCACGTCCCCGAGGGGTTCCCAGGCGCTGTCGTGTCCCCGTGGGGCACAAGGGCGCTGTCCTTGTCCCCGTTACCGTGTCCTCGTGGGGCGCAGGGACACTGTCTTTGTCCCCACGGGGTACTGGGATGTCTGGGAATTGTCCTTGTCCCACTGTCCTCGTCCCCATGGTGCGCCCAGTCACTGTCCTTGTCCCACTACCATGTCCCCAAGGCGTGCTGGGGAGTCTGGGCGCTGTCCTCGTCCCACTGTCCCTGTCCCCATGGGTGTCTGTGAATTGTCCTTGTCCCACTGCCACACCCCAAGGACATATTGGGGCATCTGGGCGCTGTCCTTGTCCCACTGTCCCTGTTCCTGTGGGGTACTGGGGTGTCTGGGCGCTGTCCTTGTCCCGCTGTCCTTGTCCCGCTGTCCCTGTCAGGTACTGGGGCATCTGTGAACTGTCCTTGTCCCCACTGCCACATCCCCAGGAGACACTGGGGCGTCTGGGGGCTGTCCTTGTCCCCATGGGGTGCCCAGTCACTATCCTTGTCCCACTGAGATATTGGGGTGTCTGGGCGCTTTGTTCCGCTGTCCCTGTCCCCAAGGGGTTCTGGGGTGTCTGGGGGCCGTCCTTGTCCCACTGCCACATCCCCATGGGTGCCTGTGAACTGTCCTTGTCCCCACTGCCACGTCCCTAGAAGATATTGGGGTGTGCGGGCGCTGTCCTCGTCCCCATGAAGTGCCCAGTCACTGTCCTTGTCCCACTGTCCCTGTCCCCAAGGGATTCTGGGGTGTCTGGGGGCTGTCCTCGTCTCACTGTCCCTGTCCCCATGGGTGTCTGTGAACTGTCCTTGTCCCCACTGCCACATCCCCAGGAGATTCTGGGGTGTCTGGGGGCTGTCCTCGTCTCACTGTCCCTGTCCCCATGGGTGTCTGTGATTCTGGGGTGTCTGGGGGCTGTCCTCGTCTCACTGTCCCTGTCCCCATGGGTGTCTGTG
>NW_009190301.1:0-260 GCF_000690835.1 Fulmarus glacialis
GGGAGGTTTGAAGCCACTTTGTTCCCCCGCGCTGGAGCCCCAGCAGTTTCCGTGCGACTGGGAAAGTTTTATTCCTTGCCTCCATAAAGGAAAGACCAATTGGAGCCCTGGAAATCACACAGCCCATAAATATGATAGATCCTGGCAGGATGAACTCCCCGCCTAAAAACCTAACACATACACACCAAAAAAAAAAAAAAAAAAAGGGGGGGGGGGAAAAAAAAAGAAAGAAAAAAAAAAAAAAGGGAAAAGCACACACA
>NW_009190301.1:384-2601 GCF_000690835.1 Fulmarus glacialis
CCGCATTTGGCGAAATAAGCACTAGCAATATTCCAGACCAGTAAAACACATTTCCAGAGCGCAATTCTCCTCAGAAACGTGGTCGCTTACTTGAGATTTGCCGTAGTTTAGCGAACATTTCCCTCGCCTCTGAAGCGGGCGGTTTTCGGAGTTGAAAGAGCCCAGCAAAGTTCAGCACGCCGGGTTTGGGACTGAGCGGATTTCCCCCCAGCTTTCCTCTGCCTCCCCCTTACCCCAAGCCTGCAAGTGTAACCTGCGTTATATATTAAACAAAACAAGAGTTAGCAGCTGGGCTCTTCTGCATCAGCTAGCAGCAGCAGACCTCGGGGTACCGCAAGCGAACAGAAAAAACTAACGCTAAAACGAGCAACAAGTTAATTCGGCAAAACTGAACTTCGCTGGCCGCCTTCGGGGAAGCCCGGTCCGGCCCGGCGGGCCGGGTTGGCGCCTGCAGCGGCACCGCCGCTGCCGGAGTGCGACAGAGAGCAGCTTTTCCCACCCCCCTTCTTTTAGTAAATGCCTATTTTGTCCGAACGGACGCCTTTGTCAAACGGATGTAGAAGCGATACTGTCGCGGAGGGAGGGAAAGGAAAGTGACTGTTTACCGTGTTTAGTATTCATTTACTTATAGTGGGAAACGATTAGATATCTACTAATATAACCGTGGAGACCAACTGCCTAATTAGCATTTACAAATTAAAATGTTAAACATAAAGACGTATTCCGTATACAGCCTGCTATATGTAAAACACATTCGTGCATAATACAGCAGTCAGCTGAAAACGTGAAGTTGACTGGCTTCCAGATATGTAGCGTTCTTGGCTAATGTGATCCGCTCTGGGTTTTTCAAGCTTACCCATGCTGTAGTTCATGGTTCTTATGACCACGTTGATAGCTGCGCTAGGGATATTACACTAACCAATCTGGAGGAAATAGGAAAATATACAAATTACTTTTAAAGGCTGACGATAATAGCGATAAACACAATAGGCAGGCGGATCATTTCTCCATACCTTTTATTCCGAAGGCTTCACTCGGAACCTTATTTATTGTTTTGCACCTAACAAAGCATTTCGGGTTCTGTAATAAATTAGAACAATAATACAGAACTGCACATGCAAAGCAAGATAGCTTTTAAAATCGGGGTCCTTTCTTTCCCAGCTGCATAATTCTGATATTACCCAACGTGTCGTGCTTAGGGTTCACCTCACACGGACTGTAATGAAAGTTGCCAAATGAATGGAACAATCTATCTGTTGACTTGAGCTCAACGTAGACACATTACATATGATGGAAACCTAATGCTCCCACCGACGTTAAAATCAGGGGGATATATAGTTCCAATCCAGCTCCTTGAACATGTAGATTTTTATTTATAAGAATAATTGTGCATGTAGCGACATAAAAAGGGGATTTACAAGTTGGAGTCTTTTAAAAGAGACTGTGAAAACCTTAGCCCCGCTTTTATTAGACATGATATCATTCTGATTTGCGTGCTTGCCATCTCAATAGCGTTTCACATGTGAAAAAAAAAAAGATCCATATGCATTACATAGATTTTCTTTTACGCGCATAAGGACTGGCAGTCTCTTAGTGGATAAGAGGGTGAATAATTGTGATACACCAGAAAACAGTTCGTGCAGTTTGGCAGCTCTGTTTTTTATTATTAGATTTTTTGACATTTGAACTTGTCTATTGTCTGAGGAGCTCAGTGCAGATTGCAGTAGGTCAACCTTAAGGCTGCTCTTTTTGGCATTGCACACAAACATGCACACGCTGTCTGTTCTCCTTGCGTGAATGCAGCAACTACAGTTTTACCGTGCATATTTTTTTTTTTTTTAAATGCACATATATTTCTATTTATCTAATCCGCTTGGGGTTTTCACGGTCGTGTGGTTAGTTTGTACGCGCGTTCATTTTACACCCGTTCCTCCGATCTATATAGTTGCCTGATGTTGGATACTAGTAAGTACTCAGTCGCTTTTACAGCAGTATAATTCCAGCATCACGATGTTTGATAAAAGGGACTTCGGTAGCCCTGGGATTAAATGACATATTTCCCCGCAGCTTCGCTCAACTCCATCATGACTCCTACAGTCAAAAGTTAACATTATTCATCATCTCCTCGCATCTATTCCCTTCTCCCCTCGCTAAATTCAGCCCCGCCATCCGACTTCTGAAAAAATTTCTTGCCGCCTGCTAGAGCTGGGGGGGGAG
>NW_009190302.1:0-1576 GCF_000690835.1 Fulmarus glacialis
TCCCCTGCCTGCCCGGGGCCTCCCGCCGGGGTGCGCATCCAGCGCGGGCACCAGCGAAGTCCCGGGACGAGCCTGCCCCGGCTGCCGCCTTTGTCCTGCTTCACCTTCTGGGCAGTGCGGGGCGCGGGGGGGAAGCCAGATCTGCTCATGATCCCGAATTAAATCCGTTTTCCCTCATCAAATACACACGTATTTATACATATATATATGTATGTATGTATGTATACACACACACAAATGTGCGCATGCACATATATATTATCCCATATACTTAGGAGCATCCCAAACTGCAAATCGTAAGTTAATTGAACGTAATAAAACGTCCTGAACTGCATCTGTGCTTCAGCAAGGCGGGGACCCAAGCCGAAGTGCTCATTTTCACTTCCGAAATAAAAACTGTCCCTGGCCGTAATCTCTCCTCCGGGCTCCCCGTCCCCGACTCGCGGCTGGATATCGGCTGCATAAAACTTTGGGAAGGGTCTGGCCTCCGGAGGGAGGTGTTCGCTGGTTGGTTTTAATGGCATTTTGTTCGCATTTCTCCTGTAAGGGGAAGCCCTGTGAAAAGACGAGGGTGCTAACCCAGCAAATGCCTAGGGAAAATTAGGCGCCTTCAAAAGCTCTGTCTCCTTTCGGAGATCCGAGGCTACACCATGTCCGTGATGGGTATAAAATATTAACTAGCATATCGGTGGGACTGAAATCACACGCCGGAATCAGTTGAAATTAGGCTGAAACCTGGCATGAATTTAAACTGTCACAAGCATCTCAGCTCTTTCCAACTCCTCCCTTCCATCCCCACCCCCAGCCCCTCTCCATAGATTAGATTAGCTAAACATACAAGCAGAATTTCGATACACAGGGAAAAGGGGGAGTAGTAGAGGTTCGGGTTTGTTTTTTTTTTTCGTTCGTATTATAATTTTTTTTTTAGATTTTTTTTCCTGGAGCATGCCCTGCTTTCATTTTTTAAAACCATCTCCTGCGCGAATGATTCCTCTGAACTGAGCCCTGTCGTTCTACAACCTCTCGACCAGAGAAGGAAAATCAGCGGCGCTGAGTGGTACTGGCTTGTGCAGAAACACGGGTACCCGAATATGTGATTATACCCGGTCCTTCTGTTTGGGGAGGGGGTGGAAGAGAGGAGGATATTAAATAAGCGTTTGGGCTGTAAATTAAATTGCCTTTCGCCCAATGTTGTATTAAACAAGATCAAACAGTAGGAAACAGCTGAAGGAGTGGTTGTTGTTCCCCAACCTATTAACCGGTTTTTATTACCCCAAGCTAGCCAGTAGCTCCCCAGGCAGGTCCACCTGTCTAACTTGCCTAGAGACACTTTCTCAACTTTCTAATAATTTATTCTCTCCTTCCCCTGCGAGCCCATGCGTGATTTTTAGCTGGCTTGGTTTAAAAATTATTTTTAATTTGAATTTCTTTCCGCTAAGAGAAGGAATGGCGTTTTTCCCCTCGGCCAGCGGTCCCCGCGCCCCGGGGGGATGCGGTGCTGCCCTGGCCCGGGTGAGAAGGGCAGGCAGGGGACCGAGGGACCAGGCGGCAGGGCCGGCCGGTGCCTCTCTCCGCA
>NW_009190303.1:0-564 GCF_000690835.1 Fulmarus glacialis
CCAACCTTAATGATTCTATGCTTCTAAGAGAAAGGGCTTGAGCAACCCATGCTCTGCCCATTGCGCCCAGTATGTCCTTGGCCATGCAGGGACCTGTGTGCATGTGCACAGCCTGGACTATGCCCTGAGGGACAGGCAGGCCATGTGTGACTCCTGCTTTTACAAACAGCTCACCTGAGCAGAGGATGGGCTGGTAGACCCTGTTCTCCGTCATCTGCCATACCAAAACCTTCCTGAAAGATGCTACGATGTGCTCTAAGGTGGCCACATCTAGATGGACTGCACCAGCCCAGGGACTCCTCCTAAGGCTCTGTGGAAGATGTCCCACACCAAGTTCACACGTGTTCTGCAGCAACTAGCCCTCGAGCACTCTCTGGAAATGGGCCAACACAAGCTGGAAAGCTCTGGAGGCGGTGAGCTGCTTGCATGGGTGTGGGGGAGCCCCGAAGGTGCGGGGTCTGTCTTGGTCCATGGCTTAGGCTGTCAGTCCCCCTCACCAGCAACACGAGGCTAAGAGCATCTCTTCTCCAAGTGCATGAAACATCGCTTTCTTTGGGCGGGGGG
>NW_009190304.1:0-15280 GCF_000690835.1 Fulmarus glacialis
CGCCGCTTCGGGGCTTCGTGGAGGGGTTGCAATGCGTGAGGCACGAGAAGTGGGAAGACCGAGATGGCCAGGGAGAAGGACGAAGTTTGCTCCTAAAGCTGGGGTTGAGAAGCCTGAGCCCTGGCAAAAAAGAGAGAGGAAATCTGGCTTTGAGACTGTGCTTAACTCTTCCTCCGAGGAAAAAAAGTCTTTCTGAGGCACGGGGGTGAGAGGCCATCCCTGTGCTTCGTGGGCAGATCCTGTCCAGCTTGCGCTCTCCCTTCTCTCGCCGAAGATAGGGTCTGTGTCTTTCAAGCCCTGAGTTCACACTTTATGGCCTCATCCTGCGGGTTCTGTGCATTGCAGGCAGAGACAGGTGAGCTCCAGACACGGCCAGGGCCGAATCGGTCCCCCGGGCGTTGTGGCGCAGATGCGGACGCAGGCAGACTGCGCGCCTGCAGCCGAAGCCAGGAGCAAAGTTACTGCCCTTGGGATTATTACTTTTATTAGCTGTAAAATCTGTTGTTTATGGGAAGTTCAGAAATGACATGAAAACATAAATGTGAGGTATGCAAATAAATCTTTCTGACAAAATTGTTCACTAGACTCATTATTATGGAAATAAATTTAAAATGTGACTTTTCAAAGCTGCTGAAAGCCATCACTTTCTAGAGCTGTTGTATGCCTCTCTGAGTGAATGCCAAAATTTGTGGTGTGTGGGGAATGCTTTTCAGATGTTGCTTGTTTTGAAAGTAATTCCAGTGAAACAAAGGCCGCTGGATAATTAGCAAGTCTCTATAGTGCTGGATGAGGCCATTAGCTCCCGCGGGGGCTGGCGGCCTGGCATGCTCAGGTGCTCTCCCCTGATTGTGGCCCATTTGAATTCTGCACAGAGGTTGCAGACCTATTATTGTGATGTTGTTCACTGCATAAAGCCCAATTAATGAAAGGTTAGGATGCAATTAAAAATTGTAAAGTGTCCTTTATTTCAAAGTGAAGTTTATACTGCAGCATGAGTTCCTGGAACACGCTACAAAATCATTCCGAAGACTAAGGCAACTACTGTTTGTTTGTGTATTTGTGTGTTTGTTTTGACCCCTGTAGAATTTTGTGGGTTTCTCTAAAGGGATAGAAACAACACAGCAGTCTCAGCTGACCGTCTATAGCCCCTTAATGGATTTGTGCCTCTGCTTTTCAAAGGGTCTAGAGTGTGGGAACCGAACAGAACCGTGATGCGGAAATGACAGGTATCAAAACTACCCGCCTTGTCAGCAGAATTTTCTTCTGGGGTGATGTTACAGTGATTAGCAAGAAAACTACAGGTGGAAAAGTGCCGGACTGAGTCTCTGAACAAACATCAGAAAATCTCAGTGCCACCCCTTGCCTGTCTGCAGGATGCGACCCGTTCTGGTCACCTTCCGTGGAAGTCAGGGTCTTTAAAGAAGCAGAGAATGATTTGATCAAAGCTGCCTTCCGATTGCTGTGCTATCGCCGTTCTGGTACAGCTGATGGTCTGAGGGATTGCGTGGGTTCCACTGAGGAAGATGTGCTGCTACCCCAAAACGGGAGCAGGGAATTCTTTATTGTATGGTTTGTGTAGGAGAAGTTCAGTCGTTTGCTGACTTGGATTTTACATCTGTACAATGGAGATGTCAATGTTTATTTAGGAAGGCAGTGAACTGTAATAAATATTTGTAGCATATTCTGACAGTCTTGGTGAAGCTGCAGAAATGTCATTAAAACTCACTACTTTTCAGTTATTTATTTCTTTTTCAGTTCAGTGACCAGATGGGGAGGTTTCTTCGCTGCAATAAGAAACCTGTTGCTATTTTATTCGGGGCAAAAAGCAGTAGGAGTGTGCAACAAAGTTCCAGTTGCCAGAGCAGACTTAGCAGATCTGCAAATGGCACGTATGTGTCTAACAGCTGTAATTAAACTGACTGACCTTTCCATGTGCAGGCTGGAGGGGAGAGAAGAAAAGTACTAGAGAAGATGGATTGAGAAGTGAATGAGATGCCAAAGTAAATCTCATTTACCTGTCCCATGTGTCAATAGTGAGCTGGGAGAACATTAGTCTCTGAAACCACCTCATATCACCGAAATCATCTCAGACACCAGCTGTTTGCTCCGCAGAGCTGTCACAGGGCTACAGACTCGGCAGCGCTGCCACTGCCGGAGCAGTTGAGTTGGGAGGCAGCTTCGCGCTCGGGTCACCTACCATGGCTGCAGCACAGACACCGCCCCTCTTTCTAAAACAGTCCCGAAACAGAAGCACAAACTCGCTGCTCGGGTAAGGGAGAGGAAAGCAGAATGTGACTCAGATGGAAGAAAAAAAATTACATTTTGGGAGGATGCATAATATGAAAAAAAAGCAGCAGGAGAGGTGGCAGAAATAACTGGCCCTCAGCAGCTCTTTTCTTCCCTACATCCCTAAGAAAGAGTCTTTTAGGCTTAGTAACTAACCCCCTAAGCTTGCACTGGCACGAACAAATATCTGGATGGGACAGAAGACAAGTGGTCTTGAACTGCGCTCCCCCTGCCCCTCCCGGCCAGGCAGCTCACGTCTTTGTGCTGAGGACAGGGTGAATGAGGACCGAGCATGGTACCTGGTCACTTGTAGTGAAAGGCTTTTGGGAAGGAAAGAACAATTTACATTTAACCACTTGTGCTCTTGTACTGTGTCCCCTTTCTCCACCTCCACGGGAAAGCTGGTGGCCTGACGGTCTCTGTGGGACCGCAGCCTCGCTGGCAGCCCCAGCCCGCAGCACCGCTAATGCCATACCTTGTAAAGGGCCGCGTATGTCTGAAAGACAACTCTGAGTAGTGCTTAGTTTTTAAATAGATCATTCCTGACAAAGCCCATTATTCACAGTGGGCATAAAGCCAATATCCCCTCGGTTCACAGAATACTCCCTGCAACGCTGCTGTCAGGCATGGCGTATCCTGCGAGTGATCTGTGACCACGGGGGGCACTTGTCGAGAGGGAAGAGGACTTTTATTGACAGCTGCATACAATCTCTTCATCAGCCTAATCTCTGAAATTTTAGACTTCATTTCCTACCACTCCTTGTGATGCTTGACATGTTTCATTTGTATAATTAGACCAGAATTCAGATTGTTCAATTGCACAGCGGCCCGTACACAGACTAGAAGAGTATTGCCCAGCACACGTATCTCCAAAAGGGTATTGAGTTCCTCGCTTATGCTGACTAGTCTCAGATCAACTTTGAGTATATCAGCACATGAAGAGCAATTTTTTGACATGTCTATGCACTAAAAAAATTATGATAATTTTATTGTGAAGGCCACGTATGTGATACTTTTGAGAAACGAATGAGGGGCAAAATATATATAAGTCCTGTTGTACCTCTGACTGTGGGTGCACATCCTCTGCTGCAGCTCTTCAGACACAGACCTGTCTAACAGCACACACTGAGCTCCTCGTGAATTATGTAAAAGTTTGAACGCTGAGAAAGGAAAACAGTTTGGAAATGATGAGTTTTGCTAGGCAGAGGAGAGAGACCCGTGCTTCTGCCCTGTCTTTCCTCAGGGCTGCCTTTTCATAGAATCGTAGAACGGTTTCGGTTGGAAGAGACCTTAAAGATCATCTAGGTCCAACCCCCCTGCCATGGGCAGGGACACCTTCCCCTAGACCAGGTTCTGTAGTGGGTTTTGTTTTCTACCACTCAGTGCTGGTTTTTTGCAAGAGGGATATTATTTTCTACCATATTTGAATGGTAACATTTAAAAATCACTTTGCATCGATGCCCAATAATTCAGGCCTTCAGTCTTTTTTTTTATGGCTATGTTTTATCATATATAGTGGTGTGATTGCTTTTCACATCTTACACATAATCTTCAAGAATCTTTTTCATACCGTCTCAATCTGATTTACTCCCGGCTGGATGCATGTAGGGTTATGGCTAAGGATACGCTCATGGTGTTCATGGGATTCAAAATTGCAGATGGCAGATTTTAAGATGTCTATTGAGCCCACTCTATGCACTGGGCTGCAGCCTGTGACTTCTGCTCACTTGGTTTCATTTCTTCGCCATGTTTCCATAGAAAGGTCGTGAAATTTACCCGTTGTTCCTGCGTTGTGGAAGTGTTCATGGCATGGGCTCCATTATGCATCTTGCGCGTAATTGCTTAAAGTGGGCAGTCATCTTGTGGTATTTTATTAACCAGTGACAGAGCTGTACGAGGGAAAAATATGCAATGAATAACGATTAGGCAGAGTGATTGGTTTTGAATTCCGAGGCTGGACTCTGCCCACTGACTAAGTGGATGATTTGTTGCATTTGTTGTTATTCCCTCTGACTCTCGGAGCAGCGCAGCCCAGGCTTGCTGTCAGCTGGGAAGCTGGCATGCTCATAAGATGCTCAAGCATCTTACAGGAAAAGTCTTTCCAATCAATTAGGGATTTGTTTTTGTTTTTTTTTTCTCCTGTACTTACAGGTGGCTTGAGCAGAGCTGCACAAATGTTCTTCAGAGTTCCTATTAATCCGTATTTTTAAATGACTGTTCTCTATTCTCCTGTGGTTGGAAACATCTCACTGTGTGTGTGTGAACAGTCTGGTTTACAGCTGAGGGGGAGAGAGATGCTCTGTTTTGTGAGAGATCACATTATTTAAGAAATCAATAAATGCTTCTGAAATGAATGAAAATGCAATTAAAAACACTTAAAATCAGTATTCTGTATTTGGAGATGTGGTCGCTCTTGATGAAGAGATTTTTCTCTGTGGACAAGATAGCGTGACAAATCTGGAACTGCTGAAAGTCGGGGTCTGGCGCCAGTGGGGTTCAGTGCCTTGTTCCATAGACAAGCAGCGATATAGATACAGACAGTCAAAGACCTGCACGTTTATGTGAAAACTGGTTTGGGTTTATCACTTTTGCGGCTACTGACTAGAAGCGACGTTAGTCTTTTGCCACAAGATACGATATTACAATGCTATTTTTATTTTATTGATTTAACCTGGTCTTCAACAGAGGGACAGAAAATTACATTTAAAAGGTAAATGGAAAAAAAGATCTACAGGATGCATTGCATCTTAGATGGCAAACTGACTCCTATGATTACATTTTGTTATGCTAAGTATTTGGGCTATATTTTGTAGGCCAGGTTTTGCTAAAAATCTAATTTTACCATGGAACAGCATATCGAAGAGTACTTTAAAATGGATTATATAGTAAAAGCTCAAAACCTTACATTATATTGTAACTTAAATGGACTGATTTTGCTGCTATTTAACATTTTACATACAGTGTGGCGGTACTTGTCGCAAAGTACATATATTCCACTTTAGTAAGTTGCCGGGTAAAATTCTGAAGAATGCCCAAGTGCCTGAGACACGGACGTCCCACTTTCTAATTCGAAGTACTGTGTGGTGCATGGGTGAACTGGTTTTTCTTCTGGCAAAATGTATAGCTATAATCTATTAAAACTGATAAATTATAGGCAAAGTTTAATATGAGGAGAGGCCAGTGCAGTGACAGAAATACTTGCAAGCACGTGGTAGGTGAGGCAGGTGTGGAACAGACACAACCGCTTCACTGGTTCACCAACACCAACAGGAACAGCCCATCCGCAGGCTGCGCTGAACGACAACCTTCTGGCAGAGTCTGGTGAGATGTGTTTGTTCCTTTACATGTATGCATACGTTTCTTGGCTAGGTGATTCTGCAGACTTGTTATTTATAGTATTTTAGTATTAAATAATAAATCAGCGTCTGGGAAAGAAACAACTTCTGTTTGCATTTTGCTAAATCATTTTCAGTCTTTAAAAATAGACCTGTAGAACATCTTTTGTTCTATCATCTAAAAGTCTGTGTGATTTTTTTCACCATTCTCTCCTTTTATCTGTGAGAGGAGATCGTGTTCTTTGATATTTTATTTAGATTGCATCGCACATTTGGAAGTAAGCCATTGGAGCTGGTTACTGATGCATTTACTGCATGACCACTGCCAGGTCACCGTCTCTCTCTGGACCTCTGGCCTTTCAGTTGTGTGGTGGAGACGGTGCCCATCTTGCAGCAGAATTGTAACTGGAGCGATCCAAGTGTGGGATGAGAGGGATATCTGACTGTGCGTGTTTACGCCATTAAATTCCAGATAGCTGGGGACTGTGTGTATCAGAGTTTCTTCCATCTATAAAGTTCATTGCTCAGTGCTTGGCAACTGCTTTCAGGTGTCTGGAAGAGCAGAGCACAGCGAAGAAAACTTTGGAAAACATTTCACAGCCAGAGGTGGAATCTAAGTCTCACTTGACTTTGAGAATTCTTGCACAGAGATTCATACAGCTCATTGACAAATGGTTATCAGGTCCTTCCCAAATGCCTGCTGACGGTTGCTGTGGGAAGCACAAAGTTACCATAATTTTGCCTTGCTCACATGAAGCTTTTTGCCCTGAGTCATAGCGAGAGCTTGCACAGAAGCAAAGATGCTGTTGTACTTTCATTTATATCTTTCCCTGGTGATAGGGCTGGATGAGGGAAATGGTCGCGGCTGTCTAAAAACCCCTTCACCTTGTCCCTTGGCAGTTATATCTGGCCTTCAGAAGCCCATTACGCTAAGCCACTGTGACAGCTCATGAGGGAGAAACATTGTCCAGAAATGCAGGACACAAGACATCCTACTTCTACAACATGTTTTACGGTATCCTGTATCAAATGTGATGACGACCTTTAGAGAAAGAGGTGGATCTTTCTGTACAATCCAGCAATGAGGTTGAGAACAAGCTAAGAGTAATCAATTAAATGGGACACATCAAGGTAAAGGGAAGCTCTCTGCCCGCTTCTGCCCAGAGATACTCAATTCGCACTGCCAGATAGCTCCTGCTCCTTTACTGTGTTGCACTAATGCTATCGGCTTTCATTTGTGTTAAGCCGTCTGATATTGTAAACCAAGTTCAGCAAAGGTGCTATTACTGCCTAACAGCGGTGTGGTGTCCTGTCTGTCTGTCTGCATGCTGCTGCGGCTGATGGTTTCACTTGTCTGTGTGCCTGCACGTTCTCTGAAATCGCTGCTCCGAGTGCAGGGTGCATTAGCTATGCTTATTTCCTACAAAATTCCACAAATCCTTGTCTGAGTTGCTTTTAGTCACCAATAGTTTTCATCATAAGTATTTCACACTGCAGTTAAAGCATTCCCTATGCACAGATGTTCAGATAAATGCCCTTTCTTTCAGTTTGTGATGATTTAATGGGTGGATTTAATTTATTGTATAGTCAAGTGCTATAGGTAGTAGATATGCTGTCTGCCCACTCTGTTTTGATATTGCCAGGGAAGCAGTTATTAATGGCTGCACACAAATTCTATCCAACTCTTTTCTTAAGTACCTTAACTATTGCGCATCTAGTACTGCGAGCTGGAAATCGCCGCTCTTCACGGAATGTCCAAGGAAAGCACTGGTAAACATGAAAGATGAGATACGGCTCTGTGGAGGACCTGACACCAGAAGGCATCTCTTGCCGTAATGACTGTCCCATAAAAGTAGTGTATAACATGTCTCCCAAATTACACCCCGACCTATTCAAATCCACAGAGCCCAGTTTAGCTGTCAGTGACACTCGTTTTTCACTGGTGTGACTCACTGACTGTAATGAAGTGACTCCCGATACACATTGTGATCAGAGTGGGCAGAGCCATTAAAAATTATTTACATAGATGAAATTGCAAGGGGCTGTGAAAGCTGTCAATAAAGCAGTCCTGGAAGGACGCACACAGCCACAGCCCTGCCGGAACAGCGGGTTTTATGTGCTGCAGCAGCGAACCAACCCCCCTGGACACAGCTAACGAGGCAGCTACAGACGCCTCCTTTGTTTCTGACAAAAAGTGAATCATAAAAGCTGCTGAAATTAATTTTCAGTTCACAGTACTTTTGGTGCCAGACTTCCATGCTGCAATCATGTGAATATATAGTGACATGTACAAGCGAGCTGTATGCGTGTTTATTTACCCTGTGATGTGCGCTTGAGGGCATGCATGCTTAAGTTTAAATATATATGTTTTTAAAGACTGAACACCTGTTTTCTCCTAAAATCTTTATTTCCCCCCAACAGTTATTTTTTAATGCAAAGTTCAGACATTTTCCTTCCCTTTTCCTCTTCAAACATTTTTTAGCTCTCCTCAGATGATAACAAAGGATGGACAGTGGCAGTGCTAGAGAGCAGCACAACTATAGGAGCTGAATAGTTTAAACAATAACTTTAGTATCTGCTGAAAATCTAAGAAAAAAATGGTAACAATAAATGCAAGTGTTACTCTGTGGAAGACAAAATTAAGATTTAAAGATTTTTTTTTCAACATCTGTGGATCTATTCTCCTTTTCTGACATCTCATTTTCTCCTTTCACTTCCAAGCCAACAGTATTGAAAACTATGCTAAACAGCATGTGGTACATGATAGACCATTCCTTACAGACTGGATACTTCGACTCCTGCCTTTCTGGGTAATAAATTGTCCACAAGACAGCGTGGATCTGAGATTGGCATTTGGCAAGACCTCTAAATTGGCATCTGATCTGACATATTTTCCCGGGCCACAAAAGCAAGGTTGGTGTTTCAGATGGAGATCCACAGAGACGTGCCATTTCAGGAGCATTTGTTCATACAATCACAGAATAATTTTGGTCGGAAAGGACCTCTGGAGGTTACCTAGTCCAGCTCTGCGGTGTCTTACATGGAGGGTAGAACAGTCCTATGTTAATGCCGAAGGAAAGTTATTAGGACACGTGTGTTTTAACAAGTCATGTTGGTGTGCATCCTCATTTGTAAAGAAAGGTCAAAACTGGAAAAGAGTCTCTACCGTTTGTCGCTTTTCTGATCCATCCTGACATCTACACCTTCAGGAAAGAATCTGACAATGACCGTGACTTTGCTCTCGAGCTACAGATATGTCTTCTGTGTGTAAACTGAGGGAGCTGTTTACCTATGTTTTGTCTGTTCAGAAGGCTTTCCCTAGGCTGGAAATCAAGCTTGTTTAATAGAGCTCGTTAGGTAATGAGCTTATTCACTAAGCTCATTAGTGGGGGAATTCATCCTGCTCAGCCCTCTGCAGCCCAAAATCTTGCGTCCCTTCAGCCCAGCTTACTACTTGTTTTGACCCTTAGCAAGAGAGATGACTTTTACCTAATTTCATCTGTTTTGCGTATTTTCATTCAACAGCTGTCTTGCTGAATGAATGTTTCTTTTATTTAATCTGGCCTGCTATTCCTCTGTAGCAGAAAAATATCTAACAGGGCTGAAGTCTTTTGCATCTAGCGTGCCAAGGCTAGAATATCATGCCAACTCATTTCATGAACTGAAGCAGAGTGCCTGACTCAGTAGGACTCATCCTATTACATGATGGATGCTCCCTGGATTGATGAACAGACGGTTAGGCAGATGTAAGTAGGCAGGAAAACGAAACAGGCACCAAGTAAAAGTTGTGATTGCCTCCTGTGAGCTGACCGTGATTGCCCATCTGCACACAATCTAGTGGTCTTGCAGGAAGTTTTAAAGCACACACATGCATGGCAGAAGCTAGGGATTTCATATTTTGGTTCATTATGCAGAGATCAGAGAGTGAGCTTGGTAAAAAGGGTATCTCATAGGTGCAAAGCTGAGTGGGAGACGGGGTTTAAAATCTTCCTGAACCAACAGCACAACTGAAATGTGTGACAGTGAAGGATGTGTGTTGGCAATAATGCTTCATTGATTCATGTTCAAAGTGGTAAATTTAAGTCCTGTTTCTACTCATTTCAGACACTGATTACTAGAAAAAGGCTCTCATGCAGTGGAGTAACGGAGGTGTCAGAGTCTGTTAAACAGACAACAGCCTACTCCAATCTTCCCTCTGAAGAGGCAGAAAGAAGCAATTGGAGCTTTTCTCAGTTTAATATTGATGAGAAAAGGTCAAGAAACTATGTAAACCTCAAAAGACACTAAAACAGGATTATAATTGAGAATGAGTTCTGAAATCAGTCGCAGGGAAAACAGGGACAGAGTAAGTTTGTATCTACATTAGCAGGTAGTGCAGCTCAACAGGAGCTGAGCTGGTGCAGAGGACCAAGCGTCCCTACTGTACACATCTCGGGGAGGATTAATTTCAGACTAGTCCTAATCTGGTCCGTGGACTGAACGCCCATTACCAGTAAGAGCACATTAGGTGCGTTCCTGGAGTGCATCTTCCAATCGTATTTCATCTAGAAGGAAACGTTTGCATGCTCTGAAACCTCTTTGCACTCTGAGCCAAACTGCAGTATGGACAGGATGACTGAGTTTGCTTTCAAAGAGCGTTCCTGATCCAAACTAAGACACTGATGCAGATGGACTCTAGGAGAAAGCAGTTCAGAGCAGCTTTCTCTCGTTTTAGCTTTCCTTTTGAAGATAGCTTACTTCTGCCAAGCATTAAGTTGCAAGAATAGCTGGCTTGCATTATCCTTTTCAATTGAAAAATAAAGTGCTATTTTTGTTCTTATCATAGTGACTGTAATTAATATTTAAGGACGATGGCTCCCTTGTGCTCCAGGTCATATAAATACAGAAAAAAGTGTGTACCGTTGATGATGTGTTGTCTCCAAATTACACCCCAAAAGTGCATGTAGAGCATACAGACAAGGAAGTGAGAATTGTGGCAACAGGGTGATAAAGTAAGCAGAATTAAATAATAGTAAGAAGTGTTTTCTTTAATACAGAGAAGAAATAAAGGAGCTGTCTGGTTGTGGGGTGAAATCTTGTTATCTCAAGGCTGTGCATTTAAATATTAAAGGCTCAAAGTGACTCAAGATTTTATTATCTGCTGTTTTCACATCTGATGTGAAACCCTGTGTCTACAGGCAACATGAGAAAAACAGCAGCAGTTTGTGTCTTTTAGATGGCAAAGGGGAGTCACGTGCACAGAAAGAATAAAGCAATAAATATGTGAAAAATAACTACCCGTAATAAAAAGCTAAGGGTACTTCACAATGTTGAGGACGTGTTGTTTGATTAACAGGAGCTGTTAAAAGTGAACCCAGCAGCTTTCGCTCCTGCCTGCTGCAAGGCAGGTTGGGCAGGTTTGTGGGTGCCGGCGTGTTATTTTTGTCGTGCTGCCGCACGAGTGTTCAGCAAACCCATACGTGGTGCAGGTTCAATAACAGCAGCTGCTTCCCTCCATACGTGTAAGACTTATTACTTGAATTATTTGACCTTGTTATTAGGAGACTCCACAGCGCAGTTGCACTGAGACCTCTGTACCTCTGTTTAAGCTTAGGCTTCAGGGGCCCGTAGCCTGGTTCCACAGGACTACTCTCTTCTCAGGGGCTTTCTGGGGATGTACATCAGCCAAATTTTGCAACGTCCTGAAGGCAAAAAGCTAAAGCTGATCTGTGTTTTAATTTTGCCGCAGATGGCAGGCCAAGATTAAAGCAGCAGGCTTCCCCAGGCGATCTGCTCAATGGCTCTCCTGAACCCGAGCGGTGAAGAGCCTGCTCGGAAAATGACTTTGAGTGGCTGCCCATTTTGGTTTTGTTGTTGTTGCAGATGCTTTTATAGGTGAGAGATAATTCATGAGATAATTCACCCTCCATCAGGAGGAGCGACAGCAGTGACAATGCCAGCGCTCGTCCCCAGACCCGAACCCCTCACGGCCCCGTGCAGAAAGTAAGGAAAAGTCCACAATGTAGAGCCAGAACAAAAGAGTGAAATCACGAAAGAAGGAGGGAAAGAAAGAGCCAGATGCTCCAGCGTCATTTCTGAGGCTGCAAACCAGAACGAAAAGCCAGTGAAGACTTGCACCTTTTAGAGGAGTAATGAATTGTTTCCTCCTCTGGCAGGCAGTGATTTGACTTGCCACATGCCTCCTAGTAATTTCCCAGCAGGTTTTAATGTTAGAACAATGGCATTCTGCTAGATATTGATTTTAAAATAACTCTTCCACACTTACTTGTAACTTTAAGAGGTGAATTACAGCCCTTAAATGTGCTCTAATGTAGCAGTGGTAAATAGTTAAATAGGCATAATCTGTTTCTGCAGGCCTTGCCTGTCCAGGAGAAGGCAGAGCTCGGCTGAACCCTGCCAGTCGTCCTGGTCCGCAGGAAAAACATCCAGCAGTCTGCCTGCGCCGAAGGAAAATACTAATAAATTCAGTGGATGTGGTGGAATTTGACAGAAAAAAGAATTTCTGTGCTGGATGTTGAAGCAGCGAGAGTGGGAGGGCAACAGATAAATGACCTAATTGTAGCTCTTCTCTTCTTCCACTTCTACTGAGCCATGACACTCACCGTGGGATACCGCTGCGGCTGCCGGCACCCTTCGGTGAGCCTTGAGAGGCAGCCGGGGCTGACCCGGGGGACCTCTGACTGCCAGGGTCATGCACAAAAGCACATTGCCCGGGTGCTTCCATGGGTAGTGCAAAAAGTAGCTGCTAGGTTTGGAAGTCGCCATTTCTGAGGCTTGTGCTGCATTAAAAATAAACAAACCTGCTGTGTCCTCTAATAACGCACTTTGGCAGCTCCATCCCTGTGTACTTCTGCATGGACTGGAATGAAGGGTCTGCGTTAAATGGAAATAGCACACGGCTTCCACTGAAACCATACTGAATTACAGTGTTAATGTTCACCGAGAGTGCCGTGGTACCTGAGATTCAAGTCCAGCTGTAAGTGTGATGGGTGGCAGGGAAGAATGCTGGTTGACGCTAAGCTGAGAAAGGTTTCCCTGTTTATCTTACACTTTTTTGTAAGTTTTTTTTCTTTTTTTTAATGAGGTGGTCCCACTACAGTGCCTGGGACACTCCTCTACAGCCTAGAAATAAGCTGCTTCACATCACAGATACTCCCACGTTCTGGCTTCAGCCGCCCAGAATGCCCAGATCCCTTAAGGAATTGCAATAAAAATGTCTGATATTGTTTTCCTAATATTAAGGTGGGGCAGGAGTTTCATTTCATATTTTAGGTGCCCCATGCTAAATCCGTGCCAGGTAAGAAAGTCTGGGTAAGGATGTGGTGACGGATGTCACCTGCAAGGAGCGAGGGTGGTTGTCGGAGCCGTCCGGCCAGGGGGGCTGCAGAGACGCGGGTCTCAGAAACTCCCTCTGCGCTCGTCTCTGCTCCGCAGTTCGCACCGAAAGCTGATTCGGACTGTATGGGCTGTAATCAGCTAAGAGACGTAATTAGTTTTGGCTAATTTGTTGCAGGGCCTTTAACTTCAGTTCCCCTTTCCCTGCTTTCCGACTGACAGTGGCTACTCTGTCCCTTATTTTCAGCTGATCACTGTAAACTAATTACTTTTACTGGGTCAGTGCTGTTATGAAATTATCATTTTATGAGACTAAAAATAGCTCAGATCCAGTCAGCAAGCCAATCACTTCCCTTCATCTCCAATGAAAATACAATGTTATCTTTAATCTGTATTTCTCAGGCACTTACTGTCATGCAGGCTAGAAAGAAAGGGGAAAAAAGGGAAGAGGAGCTTAGAAAAATGTCTTAAATCAGTTGCTATAGATGCATCTCTGCCAAGGTTTCCACTGGAAAATTTAGCAGTCACGTTATAATTTTAGCCAGTACCGTTACTTGGCCTTATTCAAAATAATTCACTTCTCACACAACGAGTTTACCTTAAAGGAAAGTTATTTTGTCTTGCACATTAAAAATGGTGCATTTGCACATACGTGCAATCATTACAAATATCCAAAGCCACAAAAAGCCTAAGGACAGATAATTTTTTTTTTTTTTTGTAAGAGAGAAAAATCCAGTGAATTCCACTTGCTCTGAGAATGAATAAAGGTATTTTAATACTTCTGGGGTTCTGCTGAATACAAATAGCTCAGAAATGAGATGCTTGCCTGAGATTTACATCAAGATAGTGAAGGGAAAAGGTTCCATCTGTAGTTTCTGATACAAAGACATTTCGCACACAATATCTTTAAATCCATTAGGAGAAGAAAATTGATACACATTTCGTATAAGATGAAGCTAGAGTCAGGAGAATGAAAGCTCAAGAAAATGGCTTCTTTGTGTAGCTCCATCAATTCATTGTTTGATTGGACTTTCTGGATATTAAATTCGAGCGGTTCTTTGGCCTGTGGATATAAGAATTGTTGACTGTGTGGGAAATGGTGAGAGTGATGAAATTTTAGCGCTTTGCTTTACAAAGGAAACAACCCACATCTCATCCATCTTTCCATCGATGATGGTAAATATGCAAAGTAGTGTTTCTGTTAAAGCAATTTTTCTGATTCAGTTTAATGGCAGTTACTGAAGCACTGACACGCACAATATGATTACTGGGCCAATCGGCAACCTTTCCAGAGAAGCCGGGAATGGCAGCGCTCCAGAGATGATTTATTGTTTTCCTTACTTTGCAAACTCCTCTTAGTTTGCAAGAAGGAGGATGAATGAAGGTTACTATCAGCTTGAGTTCAGTACTTTGCATCGGAGAAATAACTGCAAAGAGATCTCTGTTCACACGGTAGCTGGCAGCATTTGCAAGAAACGTGGTCAGTATTCAGTAAGTTCATGCTAGTCCAGCTGTCAACAGTTTGGCAGCACGTATTCCACATGCTATTTCACTACTTAAATTTCATCCCCTTTCTTGTCTGTGATTGAATACCAATAAAAAAGAAAGCCCAAGGAATAAGCGAAACGAAGAATGATGTTTCCTTCGGAAGGGTTGATCTGGTTTCAGTTCTCCCGCGCTCTCTGACCCACATTTTGCAGAACCACAGGGTACCACCTTGAACCAAGACGAACCAAAATAGACCCCTACCCCCAAATCCCTGCTCTCTAAGCACTCAGCTAACAAAAAACTAAGAAATTTCAGGTCTTGCTCCAGATCAGGCTGTTGACATAACCAGGACAGCACATCTGTTTTATTGACTTCCTAGCGTTAACCTGGTTCCTTAAATGAATTCTATAGATAGGACTGTGTTGTCCAAGTGCACTGATGCGTATCTCTCAAACTCATTGACCAGTGCAGCCGAATTTGAAAGAGGCATAGCGATCTCGCAACCATTATGTTCTTGCAAATTGTAAGGGAGACAGTCAGACAGAAGATAGATTCTCCTAGGACCACCCCGAGGGTGGTGAGCTGTGGGAGCTCAGCCCCCGTTAGGCAATAGAAAATCACACAGCACAGCCCTAAGCTCAAACCAGAACAAAACCCATCAACGACCTCTGTTCCTTGGTCCGCAGTACTGCTGGTTTCTTGACAAAAGGGCCCAAAGATCTCGGTGCCAATTCCCTCCGGGACGCGCTGCAGGTTTTTCACCCGCCTCCGCTGCCGGGCTGCTCCCAGCTGTGGCGGGGACGCGGGTGCTGCCACCGCCTGCTCTGGGGGCCGGT
>NW_009190305.1:0-214 GCF_000690835.1 Fulmarus glacialis
GCTCGCCGCCCCTGATAGATACCTCAGGTAAACAACTTCAGCATTTATCTGCCCCTTCCAGTTTATTTTTAAACATTTACTTCAGTTTTAGTTTTCCCTTTCCCAGTTGAATACTCTAATGACTATTCTAGGCTTTTTTCTCTTACAAAGGCTGTCGAATGTGAGCATATTAGAGTGATGGATAAACTTTGAGGCATCACCTATGCGCTGCTCA
>NW_009190305.1:243-18257 GCF_000690835.1 Fulmarus glacialis
GTCTAGCAGTGTAACCTGCATCATAGTCCCTCCTGACTCTGTTTTATCTACACACAGTTAAGTCTCTAATTACTACGGTGTTTTCTGCTCTTTACAGACTGTTTTCTCATATGTCATTGTCCTGATGCAGGTTGGGATGAACAATAGGAATTTAGCTATTGAATTTCAATGCAAATACGTTGCATGTTAATCAAATGGTTAACTCATTCACTGGTTTTCCAGCCTCCTTCAGAATACAGAACCGCTATAATATCCAAAGTTAGTTTATCTGGATATCTTTTCTTTTTGAAGACATCTTTAAGTAAATGAACCGCAAAGTACAGTAGCCTCTAAGTGCATTTGCTAGCTAGCTGTGAAAATGGTGTTTTCATCATCTTACTGTAACACTTTGCGAAATATAACTACAAGTATTCAGTTAAAAACAATGCCAGCAATGATGGTAGGCTAAAATTCAAACCATAAAATGAAAATTGTTTTAGTTAAACTCTTTTAAAGCTTGATTTACTCTCCTGTAGCTTCTAATAAGTGTTAGATTCAATCACTCCCTTGTAGAACTTAGATGTACGATAGTCATGCTACATAAAACCTTAAGACCTAATATGTATAGCACAATTAAACTTAAAGCAATGGGGAAATCAGGAATAATTTTCCCAAGAGCACTACATAGTAGAGAAATAAAATGGGCCATTTACCATTACATATCTACTCTCTATTAAAGGCAGCTCTTGGAATTTTCTGCAGGGAAGACTACATATTTTACACTTCTAGTGGATGAATTTTCTAAGAACGTTTACTTTCTCTAGTTGTTAAAACTAATTTCCTCATGCCTATTTACAGACACACATTTTTAAAAAGCCAATCAAAGTGAAATACAACTGCTTAGGAGTCCAAATGATTTTCAAGGTGGACCACTTTGCTAACTTAAATCTTTTTTTTTGCATTGTGTTGTCAAGCTTCCAAACAGTACCTGCTGTCTTCTGCAGCTAGAGTACCAAAACTTCCAGGTCCAAGAGACTCGGCTGCCTCAGCAGAGGATACCCAAAATATTTGTCCCAATAAGCAGATGCCTTATCACCTTCAAGCTGCTATGGAAACTTCTCCCACCACCACAAATAACTTTTCCTAATAACCCAATCAAGTTCTTGCGCTTTGCCAGTTTGACAAGACAGCAGATATGATTTTTTTTTGTGTGTGTGTGTAATCTTAATATGCCATATAACCTGTAGAAATCTACAGGTGTCTCTGGGTATAAGTTTGCCTAAGTCTTTGTTTACTATCAGGGTAACAAAGCTTGTTACAATTCTACAAAAATCAATGGACATGATTGGCTTTCAACATGCCTAGGCACTTGGCAGAAATATGCTGAAGCATAGCAGTGCAGGCCCATACGCATGATTAAAGGTATTTAAAGGAATGCTAAAGGAATGACTGAAATATTTGCTACTTGTGTGGAATTAGTCATGAAAACCGTGTTTTGCAAAAATGGGTATGAAGATGTAACGAGTCCATTATAAATGGCTGTCTCTATAGCCTCACTGACAACAATATTGTTCTCATTCTTCTGTATATTTCTTTCTTCTGTATCCAACCCCACCCCCAGTAACAAGTATTCATAGCCTCCCAAGCCTATGCTTCAGATAGCTCCTATAAATTCACTTTCCTGCAATGACAATAAGCAAGTAAATGAGTCACAGTACAAACTATATCCTACAGCCTTTGTATGTTTTCCTACGAATTTCCCAATGGGACAAGATCTTTAACATCTTTTTCACACTTGCAACAAACTGCTTTTCAGAAAAATCACTGCCGATTCGGTCATGGGAAGTGTCAACCTCTTGGTAAAACAGCCTGCAATGAGCTTTTTTGAAAAGCTGATAATAGCAAGCTGTCCCGAAAGCCTGGCCAGGGACCAGGAAGAGGTTACTAGGGCTCCCAGCTTGTACTAACAGAGGTTCAACCAAATAAACGCAGCAGCTAGCCGTAAAACATAGGGGTCCTTGTTGATTGCTATCACTTTCAGAAGAAAAAATAAGACATATTGGAGTATGACATATTCCTGATGTAGACCATAGGAAAAGGAAACTTTTTTTGGCTAAGAAAGCGTGGACAACATACCTCTGGGCGTTCACCAACATTTTTAGGCATTGAGGGTTTCATGACTGCTTTAGTCTGATGGAAAGAACAATGATAATTTCAATACTGAATATTTTACAGGCAGAGTGTTCTGATACTCCCCTTTGAGGTATGCAAGGGCATTTATAACAGTAACGTGAAGTCTACCATATTAAAGCCAATACTATTCACATCCAATTACACACACAGAGAGGGTATTATGGCAATGACACATGTACCTCCTCTTATTATAAAAAGAGGCTTGAGATGTGTATTGCAAAATATACTCAGAAATATTTTAAAGAGAAAGAATCTTTTACAAAGAATTAATGTTACAAAATATTTTTCTTCTCACCTTTCTCCAAAATATACTACATACCATGTCATTGCAATTTATCTATCTACAGATTTTCTGAGAGTTTTATACTTCAATAATTTAGTATATGAACTTTTCAAAATACTAAAATAAGACATTTGTGTATGAGGGACTGCTTTCCACAATGCTGATAAGCAGCACTGAACTCATGAATGTTCTATTAATTAGACAGAGCCATGAATGTTAGACCTAAATTTTTGACTCAGGCTAGTATTTGTTTTAAATAAACTAGGTATCTGTATTAAATAAGAAAGCAAGACGAGCCAAGATCAGTACTGCTATTGCCATGTATATGCCCAAACATACGAAAGTTGTCATGCATCTCACACAGCAAGTATGATTCACTCGGTACCTATGAAGTATTAGGTATCCAAGACGTCAGACTCTAGAATAGTTAAGGAGCACAACATTTTCTTCAAGTGAATTTATTTTAAAACTACTGCCTTTTTTTTTTTTTTTTTAAAAAAAAAAACCACTAAACAAGATTAAATTGACTCAAATAATTTGAATTCTTGATTCAGCCTGAGTCATGTTATGTTGTGCAATATTCCGTAACATCCCATCTGGCATGGTTTAACACAGCATGGAACAACAGAGTGAAATCAATTAAATGTATACTTCAGATAAATGCTATTACTTAAATTAGTTTGTAAAGGCAGGCCAACAGGTAACAGGCAATGTAGATTGGCAAGAAAATGAAATGAGTTATATCATACCTCCTCTGCTTCCCAAATACTCTTTGCTTTCTACCTAAGAAGAAGCTGGCAATCTGACAAAAAACTTATTAGGCACTGAAAAGTTCTGTACCAGCACTGTGTGTGGAATGTGCTCTGAAGCACCTTCTGCTTACGAAGTCTAGATGTGTTCATACTATGTAACAACATAAAAGTACAATTAATAGAGCAGAATGTTAATCAACAGCAACCTGAAATACAAAAATCCTGCTTCAATCTGTTATAATTTCTGGAAACGTTTCATTTATGCTTGTTACAAATGGTAAATACATACCTAGCTAACAAACTTATAATCGACATATCTGGTTAGCAGATAGGAACGGGAGCCACATCTCATCTCCATGTGCTAATTTTCTCAACTTTTTTTTTTTTTTTTTTTTTTTTAAGTCCCTGGAACTCTTGCAAGTCAATCGAATCAATTCCACTCAGGGGTATGCAAAACTCATTAAGAAAAGAAGAGATCTCATCAGTTGTATGTTTTGACTGAGTATCAAAATGTTGCATGCACAAGCTCGTCTAAAAAGCTTTCAAAACTGCTAGGAACATTCATGCGTAAGTCTTACATGCCACAAGAACAATGCACATTACAACTATATTTATAAGCAAAGCCCAACATGCCTCTTGCAGATGTGAAGCAGTATGAGCAAAAGAAGCTCCATGCGCACATTTTATATTAAACACTGAGAATTTGAAAGAAAACCCATAAATCAAAAATGTATGGTCTCTACAATTTTAGCTGTACCAGGTGCCAAAATCAGAAGTTAAAATTAAATCCAAAATCTTGTTGTTCATCATAACAAAAAATATTAAAATTATCCCTCCCCCTCCCCCCTCCACCCTTCTACTGAAATTACTTCTATCACCTGGCGGAGACGTGGTCAAGTGCCAAATTCTAATTTTTAGGCTTGTCTGATGTTTGGAACTTTGTTCATAAAAGCCTCTTCCACAGCCAATATTTTCTCAGTCTTCATTATGCTATCAGCATGACCCCAACTATATCACCTATACTGCCTTTAGAATGCAACTAGGAGGATTCAATTTTTCTCATTATTTTTAACTAGCAATGCCTCTTTCTCAAGGAATCATTCCTTCCTCTTTGAACCTCCCTAATGAAGTCAGCCTCTGCAACATTGTCTGCTCCTCCCGCAAGTGGTCCTGAAAGCTCATACAGGCAGTTACCATTTCCTTCTTCAGAAGCCTTCTGAAAAATGCCCCTCCAGTGTGTCAAGAATAAACATGTCAACATTCGATAGCTAGGGGGAGATATAACTGGGAAGGTTTATATTAGTTTGTCTAAATATCAAAGACTATAGAGAACAAAAAGAAATGTACAAAACTATAAACATTTGGAATATTGAAACAATTTTAGGAACAAATTTGATAAGAGCTATTAGATCATGGAGTCCAGTTCTCTGCTATCACAGGAAAGCTTGTGATAGAATAATAATAACAACAACCTGTAAAGCTCTTTTGAGCCCATTACTATTGGTGAAAGCCAGAACATTCTTCTGCAGCATACTTCATGTCACTTAACTGACTGGGTTGCAAGCTCCTTGCTTCAGACAGTCGTTTGACACCACTGGAACTAGTTATTGGACTTCTTCCTCCAGTTCTCCTTCGTTTGGGGAAATTCATGTATACACTGACATTTGCACAGACCAAACACACTAGAATGACATTCCTAAGGGTGGGCAGGCTGTCAAGGCTACAATACAACTATATATAACTACTTTGTCTCTGAATATTAATCATTTATCAGAAGATAAAATATGAACTACTTGTACTTACAACAATACTTGTCAAAATTAATTCAGACATTTTTCATAATAGAAGAGGCAAAAAAGTAAATTTTTTTCTAGAAGTTCAATTCACATTATATTGCTCTTATTAAAACAAAAAATTTATTTTAAGTAATTAACATAATTATGCTATTTACAACTGAATTAAAAAACTGAAAAAAAACCCAAGGAACATTTACAACCAAGTAACAGACTAGAAATAGAAAGGCTAAAAAAATTTTGATACAATACTTCATTAAAAACACTTTTCGTAAATATTTTTCTGTCTCCTAGTACTACATTGGTAGTATCTATCCATGACAACACATCTAAGAATAAACTGGCATCCTAATGCTAAGCATGAACACATTTTAATATTAACATCTGTTTGACTTGCTTCCAAATGAAAACCAATTTTAACATTAGGAAGTTTCAGTGAAAATAATTTAGCAGGTCAAAACAATTTTTCTAACTTTCATACCACAAAATTCTCATTAGAAAATTAAGACTGACTGTAGGTAAGCAATTTAAAGTAGCATCTAAAAATTAGAGCACCACTGATCCCCTTAAAGACTTGCATTGTCTGAAGTATTAATCTGTTAGTCAAACACAGGGAAATGCTCACAAAGATTATGGCAAAAGGTATACTGTGCACTTCTCCATTCCCAAGTCCAAATGAAATTTCTTATTAATTTGTTAATACATAAAAGACATTTGTAAGCTTTAACAGGAGACAAAAAAAGAACTTATTTTATTTTAGAATTTAACAAAATCTTCGTATTTCCACAAAGTGGTTCTTTCTGAAATAGTGCATTACTGAGAGAGACTTCTTTAACACAAAATAATTCACAAGAGGAAAATGGAAGTCACCCTGTTCTCATTGGCTATCCATCAATCCTTCTTGAAATATGGATGAACTCAGAACTAAATCCTATTTTTTTTCTTACAAACATGAAGTAACAGATTTTTTGATGTCCTTGATTTAACACCCAATGCTACGTTTCCTTCAGAGAGGCTTCTAACTAGGTTTCTTGGCACATCCTGTTCTTGCTTCCAGCTCCTTGTTTTAATTCCTAGTGAAGAAAAAAAATGTTATTACAAATAGGACACATTCATTCAATAAACATAAGCAGAATTGGCCTACCTGGGTTTCCTTTTCAGAGCACGTCTAAGAATTTTTACACATATTTCTTGTCCTTATTGAAAACCCAATTTTGATATGCAAAAATGTAATCACTCTCAACTCAGTGATCCAGTGTGCTAATTGCCTAGAAAGTCCAACGATTAGACCCTCAATTGTCATGAGATGCTATTAAAAAGGCACAGTGGTTTATATAAAAATGTAGAAATATGTGAAAATTTTATTAATCCTTATTATTTATACAACAGTATTGAAAAATGAACACTACGTCATTAGAGAAAGTTTTGTCTATTTAATCTGAAAGCAGCTCTTTCTCTTAGGGAAGGTCATATTTCATTCTCCTTCTGTAATGCATGCTTTGGAAAATGAAATGTTCAGTTAAATTTTGAAGAATCAAAAAAAATCTATTCTCTATTTCAGAATGTGGTGCTTCATTACATAGTTTCTTACTAATACCATAGTGATTGATTTTGGCAACTTCATAACCCAGTCTTTAGTAGTAGAAATCGATACTGATGTAACTGTGTATGCACTTTGCCAAATAAGTAACTATTGGTTAGGCAATGTTTAGCCTCAGATTTTCAGAAAGTTTATTGTAATAGAACCTCAACATTTCTCATGAATGGAGGATAATACATATACATATGTACTTGCTCCCTCACATCAGTTCTTACATAAAAACGCGTATGTGCTGTGAAACTGGCATATTGCCTATGCCACTGGGAAAAGCTACATGATTGGACTATTTCATAAGAACAGCAGACTAAAACTTTAAACAATCTTTGAACTCCTCTAAACTTCCCAAGAAGTTGCACTAAGAAAGATTGTTAAGTGTATTTCTGAAGACAGAGAGGAAAAGGAAGGAAGTGTGTAGACATAAAAGGAAAATTGTAAGGATTTAGTGCATTAAAAATGTACTGCAGGTGCCAAGCAACTTAGTGCCATGCACTCGGAAAGGCAGAGGTTTTTGGAAAGTTCTGAACAAAAGACCTTTGTGCACATCTACTGAAAAAATTATTTATAACTGATTTTGTTACAGTAAAGATTTATATACCCCAGAGAGAACCCATGTAATTATAGCCATGTAATTGTAGCAGACTTTCACAGAATACCACCTGATAGTATTATTATCAGCAAACTGTTAGAAGCAAAATAATTCCTAAATATTGCTTTAAAAGAATTTTTCCTCAGCTATTGTGTTGGCCCAAAATAGTCCCAAAGTTTAAGTAATAAATCTCTGGAAAAAATCATATCCGTAAAAACAAATCAGTGCAGTATTATAAAACAAAGCAAGCAGTTAAAAATAGGTATGGAAATGATTAGTGGATTTTATTTCTTGATAAACCACACTTGGCAAAGATAAAATTGGTAATAAAGTTCACCAAATTTCTCAACAAGTACACAAACAATTTTTGGTGAAAGACCTTAACTCTTGGGAAAAGGTCTTCCCAACAAGCTTGTAGTAATATTGAGTTTTGATTATATCCCATCTAGATAACTGGTTAGACATTCAGATTTTTTTTTATTTTTTTTTTTTTTAATGAATGGATATATTATTCAAACCAATGGCTTAGTGTATGATCACAGCAACACATGCTGTTAAACTGACAAATCCTTGAATAGCAACCTTTGGACCTCCTGTACAAACACAATTACCAATGCAGTGTCACACATTCAAGTTTTGACGCTTACCTGCCTTTTTGGGTACTCGCAAAGCTCTATGGCTTAACAAGACCTCTTGTCGAATGCGTTTTGCAGAAACAGGGTCTTGCAGGCTGTCTAACGCAGTGTTTGATGTTGAACTGGAAAAATAGCCAGGAAAGAGTCTGCTTTCAGTAAAGTGATTAAGCTACATTACAGTAGTTTAGGCCTTGCAATGTAGAAATACATTAAATCTAGTGTTGGTAGTCCATAACAGAATGCAAAGAAAAAATAAATTTATTTATGATGTATATATATAGACATTATTCCCCTTTTTCCTTTTAAAACTTTACAAGAATGTTTCAATTGTGAAAAAAAGAACTAATATTGCCACTTAATGTTAAAATGCAGACCAATATGCCACAGTTTTTTTGGAAACCACAGAAGCCAGTTTGATGGTCACTGCACACAAATTATACTAAGAAATAATCTTAACGCACGTACGAAATCCTTGAAATAACCAAGCTGTGTTTATTGAACAAATCACATTTTTTATTGCTACAATAATTTTTCTACAGCCTCCAACACAGTTGGAGGAGGTGGCTTCATAGCAGACAATACTTTTTAGCTAAGCTGCAAGAAAGCTATTATAGCTTCAAATTCATTAAGACAAAACCTCTATATTTCATAGCCTTTTATGTGATGGACTTAAGATCTACAGTGAAAATTATGAACCTATCTGTGATCTCACCCTTTAATGCTTGCCTTGCTAACTTCCCTGGTTCCACTCTAAGACAGCCTCATAAACAAGCTAATTCTATTTATGTCCCCAGTTTCTATGCTTTTGCCATTCCTCTAATGATACTGTATTATTCCCACTTTATAGTCCCCTAACTTGCACTAGTTTTCTTAATAATAATTTTCTGCCTAAATTAAAATATATAGCAAGCAGTAAAGACTAAGATCTGCCTTGTGCCAGTCCTAAGATCTATACACGTGTGCTTCTTGGAAGAGAATTTATGCCGATAAGAATGTAATGCTATTTAGTAAAAGCAACCTCTGTATTATGACTGACCTGTCTCTTATCCCTTGTGCTAGCAATACGACTGTTTCAAATTATATTTCAAATGTAGAGAATATGTCTGAAACTTATATTTTTATTCTAATGTTAGTAGTCGACGAATGACTGGAGTGAACTATTTCAAACAGGGAAAGCAGGGGAGAGAAAAGGGGGAAAAAGTAAAGAAGAGAAAGGAAAGGAGGCCCTATCTGAAAAGTCAGAGCATACTCCATTCCTCCTTCATAAATAAGAAGCTTTCATTCCTTCTCTTCATTACCAACTGCTAGACAAAGCCATAAAGAATTTTGGTTTACAGACAGTTTACAATCTGAGGCAGAAGAAATAATCCCCAAAAAAGGAATAAAAGTTGTGGGATTTTCCTGCAGTGTTATTCTAACTTGGAAATTGGGAAATACATGTTTGAGAAGGAATGAGAGAAAAGAGCAGAAAGAGCTAGTCTTTTGGGAAGAGATAAGCATGTATAAGTTTGGAAATCACTACACAGTTATTACAAAAAAAAAGTACTCCTAAAGTCTACCTTAGAACAGTTACCTTAAGATAAGATGTATCAGGCTCCAAAAGTTCCCATACTTTTCCCTAAATAGAATCTAGAAAACTAGCTCAGTTTCAGAGAGCAGGCGATTTATTTTGCTAAATTCATAATCAGCTATTTGAAAAATTGAAAATGCAAAATGTGCCTCTTCTCATGCTAGAGCAAAACAGTTTAGAACAATAATTAATAACAATTAGAACAGGAACATTAAATCGGTAAATCTGTGATCTTCTAGGAAGATTTTTCTATCTCAAAGATGCTAATAAACCAAAAAAGTGCTTGAAGTTTCTTCCTATCTATAGATCTTGTTCCAAAAATCTTGAAACATTCTTTACAAGACCTATGAGGTGGCAGCTCCGCTCACTGTGTAGCAGCAGGTGACTCATAATATGGTTTAAAAAGAGACTGTATCAAATTTTGCTTTTGGAAAAAGAAAAAAAAAAAAAAGAAAGATAAAAAAAAGAGAGCTGTTTTATCAGTACTGACTTTATAGCAAATCCTTAAATACATTAACAAAAACAAATAAACAAAAAAGTACAATTGCACTTAGTGTCTATTCAGTTTCAGCTTTTCTGCTGCTCCTACTAACAAGCCTCTTTCAGGATCATAAAACAGAAGTGACGAAATGGGAGTTCTTCCCAGAGCAGACCGCAAGAATGAAGTCATAATAACCAAGACTGGAAATGAATTATCAGAAAAACAAAGGCACCGGCCACATAAGTATTGTTAAGCATTTTCTCCACTTTCTATTTTGGTAGTTTCTACTGTGTTCCAGCAAAGGCATAACATTTTCAAACAAATTAGATTTTTAATTGATGATGGAATTTCTCTTTTCAGAATTATGTGTCATCTTTCTATTTTGAGTAGACAGCAGATATGGAAGACGTGATATTAGTTTGTACTTATTCTATTAAAACAACAGAAGTTCCTAAACCAAGAGTAAAAAAAGATTTACTCAACGTGCCAGGAAAAAAAGATAATAATCGAATTGTCAAACATATTTGAGTCAGAACATCTCATATGTAGGTCCAGATGATCTGTATAAGAAGTTTTCATATTTGAAATATAATACCAAAACGGAAGTGAGAACATAAGAAATGAATACAAACTCATTTGTACAGAATCAGAAGAGGTAGTTTAATCTCACCTTAATACCTTTCTTTTTCTCTCAGCAGCAGAAGTCATTGCCATATATGAAGGCTTCTCAAGTACTGAAGTAGGATTTTTGTTTTTTAATGAAGAGAGACCAAGTCTGAAATAAAAGAATTGTATTTTTGTAAAATCTATTCTGGGTGGAAGTTAAATGAAATTCTTCTTAACTGTAAATAAATATACGTTAAGTCGAAAAACAATACCAGAAATTTATTTCAATAATATTACTTGAGGCAGCTTCACAGGACTTCACACATACATGGCTGTTTTAACAATTGCATCTCTCAATGTCCATTTTACAGACAGGAAAAGTAAGGCTTAGAGAAAGTAACTTGCCTGAGGCATCACAAACAATTTCAAAAGTGCTGTATTTTCTTTTCGGTCCATATCTTGTAAAACAGAAAAAGATTTCAACTCCATCTGTTATCACTAACATAACATTGATTTCAACTAATGGCAGAATTGAGTCTGATGCTGAATAAAATTGAGGGTTTGATTTTCAAAATGTTGGGTTTACAAATAAAATTGACATAAATGGAAAAACCCAGCTCTGAAGATAAACAGTATTAAAGTGTTTGGGTAATATTCCTTGCCCACATAAATGGAAAATACCTTTGCAGAATGCTACTGCTGCACGGCTGTGACTCCTTCACAGACGAGTCAGTAGACGTTTCAGTTGTTTCACCTGTCCCTTCACAGAGAATTACTGTTGAGTCCATATCAGCTTCATCACACTCCGGGATTATGTCACATGTAGAGTCCATAATACTCGCCTTTTTCACTGGCATATCTATATTACATGCATTGGCTTCCTGAAGGCCTGCAAGGTGCAAAGCTTTCTTTACCACAGTCTGTGTACAGCAGCTTTGTACTGGCTTTCTGCAAAATTCTGGTGTATACACAATAGGGTGGACCTCCTTGGTAAGAGAATCCTCCAGATGATGGAGACTAGAGTGTTTGGATGCAGCAGGACTTTGAGCTGTGATTGGAGAGTCCATTAGCTTCCGTCTAGTTCTTTTCTGTGGTGGTACTGCATATTCTACTATTTGTTGTGTATTTTTATTCATTTCTTGTGACGGTGTACCAAAAGTTGTACCTGTGCAACATAGGCAACAATGGTTAGCACATTTACCTATATTTACTACTTAAACATTGCTTTTTTCCTCCTATTCCCTGCTGAAACACGTTTATTAGCAGAAATTATTACAAACACTATTTATTTCATTTACATATTAATTTGATCATATAATTGAAATTATTTCTATTGCAGCATTGTCCAGATGGTAGCATTTGTTCTGTGGCACTCAAAGTATTATAAATATGCATAGGATGATATAGTTAATCCCAGAGATATTACAAGTAAGATATGACATATGATGACAAGGAAGGGAAGAGTAAGAGTATTGAAAATGATCACATTATGATGACACAACTCTTAATTTAATTTAAGATGGTACTATCACAGTAATCTACAGCTGTCTCCTGATCACAGCCATTTTTTCCCTAGCAAGTACCATGCAGTAGCATGAGAGAGACTATTGTGAGAGGAAGGACATTGAATCACTTAGAGGGACAAAATTCTTTGACATTGCAAATGAGAAAGTAGTGTTTTGGAAAAGGGTAAAGAAAGACTTTACGTGGATCCTGTCATTATGGAACTCAGCCGTTCCATAAAATTCTATGAAGAGGAGGAGAATTGATTAAAAATGTGTATTGCATTATTCTCCCCCCTCACCCCAAGTTTGACTTCTTACAAAAAGCAAAGCTTAAATGATTGTAGTCTTCTCTCTGACTGGTTATCACTTCTCAGCCCCAGTTTAATTTTGACCTCACTGTCCAGTTGCAACCCAATTTGCCATAGGCAAAAAGCTCTAAGAATGCCAATTCCCCAAGTACCCTCAGAAATCAGATGTCTTAGGAAAAAGGCCCAAAGAAGACCCCCATTGAAGAAAAGCCTTCAAAGGATGAAAGGATGATCTCAGCACCAGTTTTTTGTACACACTTTGGAACGAGACATACCACATGACAGATTCCTCATGCTCAGCTACACAAGATGATGCCCGATTAGAAAATACAGATTAGAGTTGTGAGGAGACAGGAAAGGATTTAAAGACTACCATGAGACCTAGACCTGTTCTGGGAGGATGGAACAGGTAGTATCAGCGTGTACAAGTAGCAAGTAAATTAGATGCTTATATATAGGCCACAAATCTATTTTATGTTGCCAGAACTTAATTCAATAATGAAACCATTGAAAAAACAAAGAAAATATTTATTCCTCACTCAAGGGCTCAGTTTCAAAAAGAAAAATGTTTAAACTACTACAGTTCAACAAATATGCAACATGTTATCCAACAATGCATAAACAATAGAAGCAGGTTAATTTAAGATAAACTGCTTATAGGAAAAGATGCCTGGACAACTACACGAACAATTACAATTCTATTATGCTGTTTTTAGCTTTGAAGAAACACAAACACAGAAAACTGAGGCCTGAGAGGACTACTTGACATGAAATAACTGAATTGTGAATTTGTGTATGTGTGTGTGCCCGTGTACAGTTCACTTCACTATATATATGTAAAGGTTTTTGGTTTTTTTTTTTTTTTTTTTTGTTAAAATACAGAATACATTATTTTCTCATGCCTAATCTTAGTCTAATTCATGGTCAGCATTCACCAGGTGAAGTGCAGCAGGTTGTTGAGACACAGTATCTTGATAGTAATCTGAACATTAAGCAAATTCAGAATATTCTCCAGGAGCAATGAAATGCAAAGAGTAGTAAAACAGGGCCTGTGTGTTCCCCAAATAATTTTTACATCCACCAGAAATAATATAAGCCTACTTCAATGAAGACATTTTTCTCCAAGACTCAGTAGGATTTTGTTGGTAATGAGCAAGAAACTTACTTATGAACCATTTTCAATATGTAGTCTGTGACACTATCAACAATGCTATGCTTCATTAATGTGCTTGCTCTTTAATTTTGGTTTCATGAGTACAATATTACTCTTCTATGTAAAAGTCTAACATTTCTTTCTTTCCAAACAAATATTTTCTAGTCATCACAACCAAAAATTGAGGCCAAAACTTTCTTTTAAAGTTTTTTTTGACAGCTTATATTCTTAAATACAAGAATAAGCTTTATCTAAGGATTCCAATCTTATGTTTGAAATACCTATCCATTAAACATTTCAGGACAAATTTTCAAATATTAATTTATTAGGTTTTCCTCCTGTTTATATGCAGCTGAAAGTGTGTGTTTCGGGAAAAATAACGGTTAGAATTCTATTTGTCTGTTGTCACATTAGGACAGGGAGGTTCCAGTTTCAGAAAGTTTGCTTACTGTAAGACACTGAGGTTTTGCTAATGTCCGAAAGTTACTAGGAAGGAAGGCTGATGGAGAAACATTTTGGTGAGAGTGCCAAGCTTCTCCAGAACTAAATACTGGAAGCATTTTTAAATTAACTGTAAATGCAAGCATTTAAACCATGAACTAGATAGGTAAAGAACACAAAAGTGTTGCCAACATTAATAATTTGTTGAATCTTACCATAATGAACAGTATTTCATACTGTAATACAAGTGCATAAATAAAAAGACACTTGCAGCAATTCTATATAGGGCAAATGTAAGCCGTTAGTAAAAACCCAGACGTGTTTTTAAAATCTATTTATTTCTGGAATGAAACTCATTGTAAAACAAAGTTAAAACAAAACTAGCTTTTCTTGCCAGTTAAGTATTGGAAAGCATATAAAATATTCAAGAAGTGTCCCTTCTCAAAGCTTTATGTGAAAGCATTAAGTTGCTCCTAACACAGTAAACAAGAAAGTAAAAAAAACAAAAAACAAAAAACAAAACCCAACCATCACTAGCAACATCATATTTAACTTGGTTTCACTAAATAACATAAATCAAATGTGATATGACAAAAAAACCAGCCCCAACACCCCAATTTTATGTTAGCTTGCTGTTGCACTGTATGGATCATAACTGTTTGGAGGATTAAGTAAACATAAATACAGCAAGAAAAACATTTAAACCCACAAAATAAAGGACTGCCAGTGTTTTTATATCTATCTTAATAAGGAAGCAAGATACTGAAGCCAGTTGCTAATTATTTGCAGCTGCTTTTAATAGCTGCTACTGAGAAGTTTAAATAAAATGGGCTCAGACAACGATAGCTGCTACCAAAACACTACTCCTATAGATTTCAGATGACTTCAAATGGTCATGATATCAAAAGTGTTTCTCCTTAAAAAAACCCACCACATAAATTTTTCTTTTTTTGGCAAGAACCTATTTTCAAATACTTCTAAGGCTACTCAATATTATTAAAAACATTGATATTCAGAGGCATACTTTAAGATTTATATATATATAAAAATTCTTATCGAAAGAGAAAATTTAGTACCACAAGCTGACACAAAAGTAACATGCCTCAAACCGAAACACCATACCTTGTCTCTCCTAAATACTAAATTCATACAATTTTAGCATAATTTTGTCTAAACAAGCACTGAATGTTTTCAGCAAACAATTCTAGAAAATGTGGTCATCTGTCACTACATAGCTTATTGCAATGGGACAGCTAAAACTAGGGAGAACTAGTTCCCCTAAATCCTATCCAAGAAGGGAAAAAGAAAAAGCTCCAGAACAAAGGATTTAAATGTTTTAAGTGGCAAATGCAAACTTCCAGTATTAAAGCAACACAGAAGAGACATTCATTTCATAGCAGGTCATGCCTACTAAAACCAAAGTATTTGTATGACAATTTTAAGCAATGCTTTCTCCCAGGATACTCAATTTTAACATGATATTGTTGAGGGCTTGTAGGTGGGATGTACGTATATGTTATGTTTTAGCACATGCTTTATCTTATTGCCTAAATATTCCAATGAGTAAACACAGAAAATTGAGACAACACAGTACATTCCTAGTTAGGAACAACTGAGGTAATATATAGTACATTAATAAAATACCACAGATGAGGTTAATAAGGAATTATTTTATTTCTTGCAGTAACAAATAGTAGATACCCCATTTATATCACATACTAATTTTAACACTAAGAGCAATACTTACCTCCCACAGAACAATTATACTGTTGAACTCACTGCAGCGTGCTGTGGCAAAGCCCATAAGTATAAATGGGTAACAAAATACGGATTTGATAAACTTAGAAGATATCTACTGGCAATTATTACATGTGATTGGTTCAATGGGATTTCCCATTGCACTGGAACTGTAAACTGCAAGTCAGCTGACTCTAGATTTATCCTGTTATCGCTGTCTGTCTTAGGAGTATGATACTGGCAACTACTAAATACAGGGCACCGAAGACAACATAGTGGTGGACCAAGTATGGCTATTCATATTTTCTTAAAGAACAAATCTAAATAGTTCCTGAATGGATGTCTAATGCTAATCATTACGTGTTGTCATTACTTTTCTACTGAAAGACAAGTTCGAACTCCAAAGAAAATCTCCAAACCTGTTCCATAATAAGACAGGGAAGTTATAATGTTTATGGTTTGTATTTGCTTCACATTTTATGGCCAGTTCAATCTTTTGCATCAGAATGATCATCATGATTCAGCGATACTAAGTTTACTTTTTACTTCATATACAAAAATGAATCACTATATACATTACAGACACATCTGCAGTTAACCTGATGGAGTGGCTTAAAAGAAAAATTTAGAAGGTGTATTTCCTTAGCTAGTGCTTTTAGCTACAATGCTTCTCTTCAAAAATAAACATTATTCCAAATATATTTCGGAGAATAGATCACATATTTGCTGATCTTTAATTTCAGGCTGATTATTATAAAATATAATTGTCAGTATTCTTTTAGATATTATTTTTCTTAAGAGATTCACTTGGAAATTAAAAATAAGTCATCCTCCGCTGACCAACCATCCCCCATCAAACAGTATGAGGTGATTTTGGTCATTAGTTTGTTGTATTATCTGTCCCAAAAGACTACTCAGAACAACTGATTTATCAAGCGAGAAACATAGCAATATTAGATATTTACAGCCCTGTGAGTTAATATGAAAAGCAGAATGCAGTATTTGTGAAACATGAGTCACAGCAAAAGTGAGTAGAGTTCATAAGATGACTCTGATGAATTGGGTTAGTTCTAATTGATGTTTGGGACAAAAATAATGGCCAAGACTTCTCTTCTTTGGAACTCATGTTAATACATGCATAAGGGGATTATTTCTGGAAACTGTGCTAAATTAAGTCTACCAGGTTGTTCTGCTAAAGTGAAATAAAATATTAATGTATTCATTTCAATAAACATTTCTGGGCTACCAATGATTGATCCATTTACAATACTAATCATACATTTTGATTCTTCTAACAACTGACTCATGGAATTCCAAATTGCAAATGAGATCTAGTGAATGCATTTCAATTATTTAATATTCACGTGACCCAAAGGCATCACTGTGATGGCCAGTTTCACAACAGTTTCGCAAACAGCAGCTGTGAACTGAAAAAGGCCAAAATCCAGACTGCATTCTTCTGGACCCCAGTGGTCAGGTGCACTATTTTACACAGCATGAGAAAAAAAAGATCACATAGGACAGTGTGAAAAAACTGCTCAATATAGGACAAATCTTTCCTATATACAAGACACATGCTTTTCCTACTGTTAGTCAAGTTCAAGTCTTTTACTACATACAACTACACCCCAATTTTTCCTGCCATGCAAAATAATAATAAATTGACTTCACTTTCGGATGTTTGTGACAAGAGGAGGTAATGGATGCCTTTTCTTTTTTTTCCTGTAAATCAATTCCATTCTCTCAATGGTAATGTACAGTAAGGCTTCTGGAAATGGGATGCCTGAAACAATGCCAAGAACTTTCCCATTCACAGAAATACTTGCAAATACCAGTCATAGCTCTCCACCCATCAGTCCATACTCTATGAAAACCGTATGGCCCTCCATTAACCAACACCCAAGAATGGGGGCCCGAATACATTTTTAAATGATCTTACGTTGTTTTCATTGCTTGGGCTTTACTTGATACAAATAGTTGAGTTGTTCATGAGGTTGCACATTTATGGTTTCATGAAGCATACACAAGCTTAATCTAATTTAACATATTTGTAAACAAAAATGATAGTGGAAAACCAGCATTTCCTCTACAAAACAACAATTCTAATTCATAATTATAGTCAGAATAAATAGTATGGGTGGATGCTTAAAAGTAGGAGTTTACATTGAAGAAACAATTGTTTAAAAAAACCCATCTTCCCTATTAATATAGAGTAGAAAGTATGGTTAAGACATGTTATGGAAAACCCATGTTAAGGCCTCATAATGAAAGTGAGCAAGAGTAGAGGTTCTGAAAATAATGTGTTTTCAGTCATATTTTAAGAAACAAAAATTAAATTACCAAGGAAAAAATATTTTTAAAAGTAGAATCATAGAATGATTAAGGTTGGAAA
>NW_009190306.1:0-254 GCF_000690835.1 Fulmarus glacialis
GCTGGGTGCAGGTGCTGCCACCCCGATCCCAGGCACGGGCAGAGCCTGCTGCGGTGCTACCTGGGTGGCAGTGCCAGGTTTTCCAGCCAGATACCCACCTCTGTGGTCACCTGTTCGGAGCCAGGCTCCCTCAATAACCCACAGGGGTTATTTCGCAGGTGCCTCAGCTGTGGCGCTGGCACTGCCCATGCCGCGAAGGATGCGCTGTGGGCACGCGTGTGGCTTGGGGGGGCTTTCTCCCTGCCATTGCACAG
>NW_009190306.1:359-5728 GCF_000690835.1 Fulmarus glacialis
AAAAACAAACACACCAAACTCTTCTGGGCTGGTTTCAGCCTCGCGCTCAGTGAGGGTCTACCAGTAAGTGTCTACCAGTGGCAGCTGGGGGTGAGGGCAGGGGGGATATTAACCCTCCTTTGAGCAGGTCCGAGAGAGTTCGTGGCTGTCTGTGCCCCTAAATGCTCTTTCCAAGATCCAACATTCCTCCTTCGAAAAGCTGTGGCTGGTGGGGGCTTTAACCCTTTCTTGACTCCATTGCCCAGCTGCAAAAATAAGGTGCAAAGTTCCCAGGGCAAGGCTGTCCTGCATTGCCTCGTGGTCCGTGGAGGTCCCATCCACAGCCCCATCCTTGTGCGCAGACTTGGAGGCCTTGCAAAGGAAGAACATTTTGTGAAGAATGAGCAGGCCAGGCCCCGTGGGACTCATCCCCTGCCTGTACGTAGCACCGGTCAGGGCCTGGTGGTGGAGCAAAGGGGGGCACCCGTGTCAGGGCAGCTCTGAAGGGGAGCTGTGGGTGCTGACACGCTTTTGATACCGGGAAATCAAGCCCAGGAAGGAGATTTCTGACTGGTTTTAAGCTTCCATGTGGCAAGAGCAGCAGCTCTGGCATCCTCGTGTCCAGCAGCAGAGGACAGCATTTGGGAGCATCAGTCCTTCCTTCCCCAGCTGCTCACCCCACCTCTGACTCTGAGGCTGGGGACCTCAGCAGCTCAGCTGTCCACCTAGCAGCCGCTGAACGCCCACGGTTTACGAGCCAGCAAGGAGGGTGGATGGGTCCTCACTTGGAGTTACCTCTGTAAGTTCATCTAGAAGCAAGGGGAGGTGAGCTGCCACTGCTCAGGTGATGGAGCAGCCAGGGCAGGGACTGCGGGACCTTGCCCCAGACAGTCAGCTCGGCCGAGCCTTACCATCAGTTGGTTGCATCCTGCGCTGAATCCTGAACAGAAGCGGCTTCTTTGCAGCCTGTGAAGCTATGGCGGAGGTCACATAGTGGCTAGCAGTTCCCACGCACTGCCAAACCACCCAGCCTAAAGGTGCTCCTTACCTGCTGCAGCTCCTCTTCAAGTTCTCCACTGCTCACTCCACAGCTTACACGAGACTTTCGCCTCCGACCTTCTCCTTGTTCGCAAGGAGGCAGCTCCAGCGCATGCTGTTCCCTGCATGGGGACAGGGCTGGGTGGTGAGGGTAGCAATGGCCAGACCACTCTGGCCAGGCTGGTTGGTACCTCCTAGTCTGGTATCTTGGTCCTCCCAAAACAGCCTCAGGAGAATTAGTGTTGGCAAAGACCCAACAGGGTCTAATGGCTGCAAAATGCCTAAGATAAACCTGAAAAGCAGTCAGTCTTCCCCTGAAGTGATGGGAACAGCTTCCTGGGAACAAGAAGACATTGGTTTGGGTCTTCATCAAAAATGGAAAACTTTCTTTCGTGTGTGTGTACAAGGCTCACCCCGTTCATCCTTGCAGGAGGGTGTGAAGGTTCTTTAGAAAAAGCATCTGAAGTACCGTGGCTGTGATCTGCATTACAGATACATCACGCAGTCCCTATGCGTGGGCGAAGCCAGGTGGAGACATGGCCTCAAGGGGAGGTAAGTGCAAGGAACATGGCCTTTAAACATCAGTCTTCATGACTATGTGGACAGGAAAGCAGAGGTCCCCAGGACGGTTGGCACTGGAGCACAGGACGGATGAGGAGAGGCCAAGTTGGGGTGCTCAGCCCTCGAGAAGACCATAGCCTGAAGGAACTTCAGGGGACCAGCAGCTCCGGCTGTTTTCCCAGTGAAGCTTGAAGTGGTGCCACAGGCTGCTGAGACAGCAGAGACCTTAAAATATTAGTTGCAGAACTACTTTCTGTGATGAAAAGTGACACAGCCCCGAAAAAAAGGGCTTGCAGCCATTTGCCCTGTGCTAATGAGTTTGCTCTGGCCGAGCATTGCTCTGAGGCTGGCTCCACACCAGCTCAGGAAAGACATTTTGCAGCCAGCATGTAATTCTCTCACAGTGGAGGAGCCAGCGGCCGGAAGGTGTCTCAGCCAGTATTTATGTTGTCTGCATTGATCCAAGCCCCAGACACTCAGTTTTTTCTCCTCCCATTTGTTTCTTCCCCTTGGTCACTCTCCGGCCCCGCTCCCGCAGTGGAGGGGCACGCCAGACCTTGCCCCCAACCCTGCCACCACAAACACTCACCTGCTCCACCATTTTGGACAAACCCAGACCCTCTTACAGGCTGATGTCCCAGCTTGCCAGTGAGACGTGCAGGCCAGAAGGCTCAGCTGAGTGGTTATGATGAATTTAGCTGTAAAATGTGTTTTCTGCCCCCAAGGTCACTTCCCTAGAGAGTTTCTAAAATCGTCTGGGGTCACGTCTGATGTGCTTCACACTTTGACAGCAAGTTGTGTGCCTGGGATGAGGGATCTGGCTCCTCTGAGAGGTCATTTTTCTCTGGGATGAGTGGTTTGACCAGACATACTGATGAGGACTGATCACTCTATTCCTCAAGGACGTAGATGCATTCCTAGAAGAGTGAGACAGTGGATGCCAATAAGCCCAGCAAGGTCTTATCCTTTCTATCCCTGTGTAGGAGCACCAGGAAGTGCTTATAGATGTTGTTCCAAAAAACCGCTCCCTCAGCGAGCATCCCTCTGCAGAGTGTATTGTGCTGGTACAGTGCAGATCCTTGGTCTCACACCAGGCAAAACAGCTTCCCTATCGAGCTGTACCTGCGCTGCCTTCCCCAGTACTTTTCCATTTCACTGCTAGTCTGATGGACAACATTTTCCAAAATACACAGGCTAGGCTGTAAATCGTGTTCAGACAAGATTCAGAGAGCAGCTTGTATCCCGGTGGGTCAGGCACCTTCTCAGAGGTATACATCTAAACCTGGGGCTAGAATTTCCAATCCTTGCGTCAGTGCCCTGAGATATTGGTTTGACTGTGAATGTTACATGCAATACTTCATCGCCAGCTACGTGTTGCCAGTGCTGTGCTGGAATATTGATTCAGTACCATTTTAGAGGGAATTCAATTAACTAAATTACCATCTTCCCAGCATGGCATGGTTTCAGATAAAATGTTATTATACAGGAGTCATCCCCTCTCTTTGTTAATATAACAACTGCAGCAGAAGTGTAAGAACACAGGGGAGGATAGAAGCAGGAAGATGCAGAGAAATAAAAAAAAAAAAACAAGGATTAGATTCACCAGGTTTAAATACAGCATGAGATTTCATACAACATAAACCCGAGCACAATCCGTATTTAATGTCTATTTTGTTCTCTGTACAGAGGACAATTGCACAATTGCTCTGAACTGCAGTACTGACCAGAGCCGTGTGCTGATGGTACCGATGCAGTTCTTCCTAGTGGGGATGATGTCTCATGACTGGTGCATTTCTCAGCTGGAAGAGGCGTTTTGTGAACAGTGTGGCTGCTCTCTTTAGTCAGCTGCTGCAGGAGGTCAGTTTGTGGACACTAAAGACCTGGGCAAGATTGTTGCAGAAAAAAAATTAAATGGTGAGCATGCATTCAGGAGAGTGAACCCGCTATAAAGATTTTTTTCCAAAACTGATACGCTGATTTCCATTCATTCAAAATCACATTTCAAAATGTTTGTACTTAGAGCTCTAAGCTTTGAGCTCTGTATTTCAAGATGACTACAACTACAGCTATGATTCATTTTAAGATTTCATGCATAGCTGGCTTACAATGGCTAATAACCGATAGAAACCATTCAAAGAGATTGATAGCATGTGCTAAGACAGCTGGAAGCACATCAGTGGAGTGCTGTGATTGCAAAAGGCAAGTCTCCTCTCTCTCATTTTGACCTGAGATACTTTTTCTAAAAAAAGCAGTTTCATCAGACCCAGAATATTCCTGACTTTCCACTCACTGAACTGGCATTTTCATATCTTGGCTTGAAACTCTGTAACCAGTTCCAGCCTCCTGAAGTGTACGATGTGCGCTAATGGTCACCAAAATAGCTCACTCATGTGTCCAAGCCCTGAATTCATCCATTTGTCACCAGTGCTGGGGTATTACAAGAATTACATGACTTAGGTGGGCGACAGCGTACCACCTCCTGCCGTGACAGGCAAGCTGTGTACCCCACCTGAGACTGGCCCATACTCTGGCTGTCCTGCAGAAGAGCCCCGGTCTCCTGAAGTCTGGTACGTTGTTTCACTTCCAGTCTTAGAAATTCCACCTGGGAACTCAGCCGGTCATTTTTCCAAAGCAACTCATCTAAAGGAAACACAGGGAGAAGGTTGAGCTTACAAGTACTGCCGTACCGAGCATCTTTCTAACAGGCAGGGCTGTTCTGAGAGACAAAAGGGGACTGTGGGATCCAGCGGCTGGAGGTTATGCTCAACAAAAAATCTCCAGAGCAGCCTGTGAGGGGGTGTGGAACAGTCTTTGTTACCCAAAGTCTTTAAAACTCAGGGCTGTAGGAGTGGCTAAAGCCCATCCCGCAGTTCAGTGCTACCTTCCTGACCCTGCAGCATCCAGGGCACAGAACCGCGTGGCCCCTGCTCCGGGGCAGGTCAGAGGAGATGCTCGAACCTCCTTGGCCATCCAACCTGTGAGGCTATCTCAGATTATATCACTCCTGTGATATAATACCGGCCATTGAAGTGTGCTGGACAAATGGGGATGAAGGTTTGGACCGCTGTCAGTTTGCCTGTCTGAGGGCAAGGACAGACTGAAAATACCTGATAATCACATTCGGTTTGTAGGAAAGCTTGTTTTGGTCCTTCAGCAATCCAGGTATCCATCCTATGATGTTCCTAGTTCTTATTACCTTACAGTAATCTTGTTCTCGCTGTACAGTGAATCAAAGCTCCTAGAAAAGGCATATATGGCATAATTGGCACTGGCATAACACGGGTATCGTTGCATTGTGTCAGTCCTTGTGAGCCTTATAAAGCCACATCAGCCACCATTTACCTGAGGCCCAGGAGGCTATAAAGGAATCCTTCTGTTTTGCCCTACTGTATATGGGTGTTTGATTTCTTGAGATGCGATATCTAGAAGCAGCAGTCTGATCCATCGCCTGTAACATGGAAGCTGATACAGGGCTCTCCTCCAGCCCTTCACCCAGCTGCTGCACCAGATAATCTGTTTGTGATGAGACAAGGCAAAAGAAAACAAATCAAAAATCCCCAAAATCACAAAGGGTCACAAAAGTTAAGAGAAATGAATCCCTTTTCTACAGCTTTGCCAGTGCCTGGTAAGTCTCTAGGAGCCTTTCCAGCGATGCTGGTGAGCCCTCTGAAGAGTGATAAATGACAATGAGCATAACATGGTGTCAGTTTAAGTGAAGTCTTATGTCACTGCTTTGAAGTATTTGTTTGAAACACACTTCTAAACAAAAAAAAAGACATTTTCAAAGCATT
>NW_009190306.1:5739-7519 GCF_000690835.1 Fulmarus glacialis
ATAGGTGTGCGAAAAAAAAACCCTAAACAAACAGTAAAATCTGAAACACAAAAAGATTTTCATGCATTTTGGCAGGGAGCTTAGGTGATGTCAGAAAACAAATCTAAACAGAAATGTTTCTATGGAATTTTTTTTCTTTTGAGACCTAATTGGAAACAGATTTTAGCTTTGGATTTAAACATTTCCCTGCAGCATCTGCAATGCTATCCTTACATTATGCATTTTAGTCTCAAGGACCATGAGTTTGAGGCTGTTGAGCAGAGGAGGCAAAAAGCCTGAATCTCCTGCTCACGTTATTGCCACAGGTTTAGCCGGTGGTCTTGGGAAAGTCATGCAGCCTGAATCTCCTCGGGTTTTTACCCAGTAGACTTCAAGATAAATTACAAAATCAAGAAACCCCTATCCACTGATTTCCATCTTTCTGCCCTCACATATCCAGCATTTCTAGCTCCACTGAGACAGAGCTTTGAGAAGAGTGAGGAGCTTGGAGGGGTTAACATCACAACTGGACGAGCTTGGGCTCTTCTCTAGGTGGACCATGTAGGTTTTGAACTCCTGTCAGGGTGGGTATCTCATTCAGCCCAGACATCTCATTTCCTGACTCAGTGTGTTAGAGTAAGCAAGATCCACCAAGAAAAAGATGACCAGTTTTCCACTGGATCAAGAGTCTGGTTTGAAGTGAAGCACCCCACAGCCATGAGTTTGTTAAATCCAACCTGAGGAAGGGAGCAGGAGCCCAGCTGGAGGCAGCGTAGGGAACCAGCACCTGTGGCAGGCTGCAGTGCGATCATATCGAGTAAAACATAAAACAGCAGCCCAAATGCATGTGCAACATCTGGGAAATGCAGAAATTTGAACAACTATGGCACTTGGCCCTGAAGATCATCCAGAGGATGACAAGTGTTGCTAGAAGTCTTGCTATGGAGTGGATGGACCCAGATCTTTCCAGGGTTGGACACGAGACAAAATCGGTATGAACAGGACGGCGGAGGCTGGCAGATGAGTGTTTGCTGTTTGCTTGTTTTCCCGGGCACCAGGAGGGGCCAGCTGACAGCTGAACAGCTCCTCTGCGCTGTTCCATCCTGGCCAGCACGGATGGGCGGCGGGGGATTTCAATGTGAAACGCTTAGCTGAATATCGATAAAACTCCATAGGCACCGTCTAAAGATGGGACCCGTCCGACAGCAAAGCTTTTGAACTGTCAATGGATTCACGCTGCACAGGCTGGAGAGGACAACGGTGACCAGCCATTTGTTTACACAGTATTTATTTTTCGATTGCATAATAAAATTATCCTTATTTTATGTTTTATTTTTCAGAAAACAAACTCTCCCTTTTTCCCCCTTATGCCAAAATATAGTCTGGCAGCCCTTCCTTCACCCTCCCTAATAGATCTGTCATCTAAAAACATCCAACAGTGCTGCAATACTGTTGTGAATTTTTTTGCAGGCAAGTCTACCAGGAGAGGACAACAAGAGAAACCGGCAACTCCGAAATCAAAAACCTGACACAAAAACCTGCCTCAGTAGCAGCCTCCAAATTGCTGTCTGGGGAGATTATTAATAAAGCAATTAAATAAAGTTGTCTTCATGCCAGTTGAGACTTCCATTAATAACATGCAGAGCTGATAATGGGTGAGCCTAAGTTCATGCTAAAGACGTATAATCCCATTGGTGAGATGTGACACAGTCCCAGGATGCAGTTATTATTTCACACATTTATTTATATATTAACATTTACTATATAAATTATTAATCATAGAATCATAGAACAGTTTGGG
>NW_009190307.1:0-1149 GCF_000690835.1 Fulmarus glacialis
GCTCAGTCAGGCCGGGTCCAGGCCAAGTTTTCCTCCTTCTTTCTCCTTTCAAATGCAGGAGGGAGCTGCTACCTGCCCGACGTGCTGCCGCTGCTCAAAGCCACCGCCAGCAAGCCCTGCTCAGCTGGGACGTGGCAGTGGCAGAGTGCAGGAAGCACTGGGAGGCGGGGAAACTCCTCGGTGTGAACGCTGCATCCTCCCAGTGCTCATGCTGCATCCTCCCAGTGCACACCCTGCATCCTCCCAGTGCACACCCTGCATCCTCCCAGTGCACACCCTGCATCCTCCCAGTGCACACCCTGCATCCTCCCAGTGCACACCCTGCATCCTCCCAGTGCACACCCTGCATCCTCCCAGTGCACACCCTGCATCCTCCCAGTGCACACCCTGCATCCTCCCAGTGCACACCCTGCATCCTCCCAGCGCACATGCTGCATCCTGCCAGCGCACACGCTGCATCCTCCCAGCGCACACACTGCATCCTCCCAGTGCACATACTGCATCCTCCCAGCGCACAGACTGCATCCTCCCAGTGCTCATGCTGCATCCTCCCAGTGCACACGCTGCATCCTCCCAGTGCACACGCTGCGTCCTCCCAGTGCACGCGCTGCATCCTCCCAGCGCACGTACTCCATCCTCCCAGTGCATGCTCTGCATCCTCCCAGTGCACACTGCATCCTCCCCAGCGCGCTTGCTGCATCCCCCAGCCCATGAGCTGGGGCGGAGGTGGGAGCTGGCAGGACTGCAGGCACCCCATGGGAGGACCAGGTCCCCCATCCTTCCCATGCCAGGAGGGCTCCCCTTCACCTGAGGGTGCTCGGTCGCCATTTCGGGAAAGCCAGAAATAGCTGAGTTGGTTTTCTTCAAAGGGCTGGGAGGACACAGCGCTGCGAGTGAGCAGGGAGGTGTCACGCTCGCCAGGGCGTGATGGGAGAGACGGTGGTTCAAGGCGGGAGGGTCACAGGGTGGATGCTGGGGTGCTGCATCGGGGCTCAGCAGTGCCAGAAAACCCCTCGTCTGGGGGTCTGGGTGACTCTCTGGAGCCACCCTGGTCACTGGAGCTGGGTGCTTGGCTGCTGCCATCCACAATGGTGGGAGCTTGGGAATTAGAGGAAATTATTCAGCCCCCCCCGCCACCCAAGTTGGCAG